>NC_088405.1:88402595-88475095 GCF_034236695.1 Oncorhynchus nerka | reverse complement strand
TTATGAGCTGTGATATAGCTTATCAGACATACACTGATTGTACAAAACATTAAGAACACCTTCCTAATATTGAGTTGCACCCCACCCCTTTTGCCCTCAGAGCAGACTCAATTAGTTGGGGCATGGACTCTACAAGGTGTCAAAGGCATTCCACATGGATGCTGGCCCATGTTGACTATAATGCTTCTGACAGTTGTGTCAAGTTGGCTGGATGTCCTTTGGGTGGTGGACTATTCTTGATACACACAGGAAACTGTGTGAAAAACCAAGCAGTGTTGCTTGTCACAAACCGCTGCGCCAAGCACCTACAATCATACCCTGTCTTGCCCATTCACCCTCTGAATGACACACATACACAATCAATGTCTCAATTGTCTCAAGGCTTAATAATCCTTCTTTGACCTGTCCTCCCCTTCATCTACACTGATTGAAGTGGATTTGTTAAATAATTACATCAAGAAGGGATCATAGCTTTCACCTGGGATTCACCTGGTCAGTCTATCCCATGGAAAGAGCAGGTGTTGCCAATGTTTTGTTCACTCAGTGTAAAGGTGTGTCACGACTCCCGCCGAAGGTGGCTCCCCTGCCTGTTCGGGCGGCGATCGGCGGTCTACTAGCCGCCACCGATCCCTTTTTCCTTTTCGTTTTGTCTTATTGGTTGCAACTGTTCCCTGTTTCGTTTATTGATTTATGTCTATTTAAGCCTGTTAGGTCCGCCTAGGTTTGTGCGGGATTGTTACTCTGTTGGTTGTGGATGTGTTTGCGTGTTTGTTTTCTCAGAACTGTTTGGTCCTGTGTTTGGGCTGGTCTGTTTTATGCGCCCTGTATTTTGGCGTGACCATTTTGTGCCGGAGAATAAATATTACGATTTACCGAACCCTCTGCTCTCTGCACCAGTAGGCTAGCATTGGGGTGGCAAGTAGCCTAGTGGTTAGAGCGTTGGGTCATTAACTGAAATGTTGCTAGATTAAATCCCCAAGCTGACAAGTTAAAAATCTGTCATTGTAAATAAGAATATGTTGCCTAATAAAAAAAATGTAATGAAACCAAGTCACTGTACAGGCTAGCAATGAATGAAACCAAGTCACTGTACAGGCTAGCAATGAATGAAACCAAGTCTCTGTACAGGCTAGCATTGAATGAAACCAAGTCTCTGTACAGGCTAGCAATGAATGAAACCGAGTCTCTGTACAGGCTAGCATTGAATGAAACCGAGTCTCTGTACAGGCTAGCATTGAATGAAACCAAGTATCTGTACAGGCTAGCATTGAATGAAACCAAGTCTATGTACAGGCTAGCATTGAATGAAACCAAGTCTATGTACAGGCTAGCATTGAATGAAACCAAGTCTCTGTACAGGCTAGCATTGAATGAAACCAAGTCACTGTATGTACAGGCTAGCATTGAATGAAACCAAGTCTCTGTACAGGCTAGCATTGAATGAAACCAAGTTTATGTACAGGCTAGCATTGAATGAAACCAAGTCTATGTACAGGCTAGCATTGAATGAAACCAAGTCACTGTATGTACAGGCTAGCATTGAATGAAACCAAGTCACTGTATGTACAGGCTAGCATTGAATGAAACCAAGTCTCTCTCCAGGCTAGCATTGAATGAAACCAAGTCTCTCTCCAGGCTAGCATTGAATGAAACCAAGTCTCTGTACAGGCTAGCAATGAATGAAACCAAGTGTAGGTACAGGCTAGCATTGAATGAAACCAAGTCTCTGTACAGACTAGCATTGAATGAAACCAAGTCTCTGTACAGGATAGCATTGAATGAAACCAAGTCTCTCTCCAGGCTAGCATTGAATGAAACCAAGTCTCTGTACAGGCTAGCATTGAATGAAACCAAGTCTCTGTACAGGCTAGCATTGAATGAAACCAAGTCACTGTACAGACTAGCATTGCATGAAACCAAGTCACTGTACAGGCTAGCATTGAATGAAACCAAGTATCTCTCCAGGCTAGCATTGAATGAAACCAATTCTCTCTCCAGGCTAGCATTGAATGAAACCAAGTCTCTCTCCAGGCTAGCATTGAATGAAACCAAGTCTCTGTACAGACTAGCATTGAATGAAACCAAGTCACTGTACAGGCTAGCATTGAATGAAACCAAGTCTCTGTACAGGCTAGCATTGAATGAAACCAAGTCACTGTATGTACAGGCTAGCAATGAATGAAACCAAGTCTCTGTACAGGCTAGCATTGAATGAAACCAAGTCTCTGTACAGGCTAGCATTGAATGAAACCAAGTCTCTGTACAGGCTAGCATTGAATGAAACCAAGTCACTGTACAGACTAGCATTGCATGAAACCAAGTCACTGTACAGGCTAGCATTGAATGAAACCAAGTCTCTCTCCAGGCTAGCATTGAATGAAACCAAGTCTCTCTCCAGGCTAGCATTGAATGAAACCAAGTCTCTGTACAGACTAGCATTGAATGAAACCAAGTCTCTCTCCAGGCTAGCATTGAATGAAACCAAGTCTCTCTCCAGGCTAGCATTGAATGAAACCAAGTCTCTGTACAGGCTAGCATTGAATGAAACCAAGTCACTGTACAGGCTAGCATTGAATGAAACCAAGTCTCTGTACAGGCTAGCAATGCATGAAACCAAGTCTCTGTACAGGCTAGCAATGAATGAAACCAAGTCACTGTATGTACAGGCTAGCATTGAATGAAACCAAGTCTCTCTCCAGGCTAGCATTGAATGAAACCAAGTCTCTGTACAGGCTAGCATTGAATGAAACCAAGTCTCTGTACAGGCTAGCAATGAATGAAACCAAGTCTCTGTAAAGGCTAGCATTGAATGAAACCAAGTCTCTGTACAAACTAGCATTGAATGAAACCAAGTCTCTGTACAGGCTAGCATTGAATGAAACCAAGTCTCTCTCCAGGCTAGCATTGAATGAAACCAAGTATCTGTACAGGCTAGCATTGAATGAAACCAAGTCTTTGTACAGGCTAGCATTGAATGAAACCAAGTCACTGTTCAGGCTAGCATTGAATGAAACCAAGTCTCTGTACAGGCTAGCATTGAATGAAACCAAGTCACTGTACAGACTAGCATTGCATGAAACCAAGTCACTGTACAGGCTAGCATTGAATGAAACCAAGTCTCTCTCCAGGCTAGCATTGAATGAAACCAAGTCTCTCTACAGGCTAGCATTGAATGAAACCAAGTCTCTGTACAGGCTAGCATTGAATGAAACCAAGTCTCTGTACAGGCTAGCATTGAATGAAACCAAGTCACTGTACAGGCTAGCATTGAATGAAACCAAGTCACTGTATGTACAGGCTAGCAATGAATGAATCCAAGTCTCTGTACAGGCTAGCATTGAATGAAACCAAGTCTCTGTACAGGATAGCATTGAATGAAACCAAGTCACTGTATGTACAGGCTAGCATTGAATGAAACGAAGTCTCTCTCCAGGCTAGCATTGAATGAAACCAAGTCACTGTACAGACTAGCATTGCATGAAACCAAGTCACTGTACAGGCTAGCATTGCATGAAACCAAGTCACTGTAGAGGCTAGCAATGAATGAAACCAAGTCACTGTAGAGGCTAGCATTGAATGAAACCAAGTCTCTGTACAGGCTAGCAATGAATGAAACCAAGTCACTGTATGTACAGGCTAGCATTGAATGAAACCAAGTCTCTCTCCAGGCTAGCATTGAATGAAAGCAAGTCTCTGTACAGGCTAGCAATGAATGAAACCAAGTCTCTGTACAGGCTAGCATTGAATGAAACCAAGTCTCTGTACAGACTAGCATTGAATGAAACGAAGTCTCTGTACAGGATAGCATTGAATGAAACCAAGTCTCTCTCCAGGCTAGCATTGAATGAAACCAAGTCACTGTACAGGTTAGGATTGAATGAAACCAAGTCTCTGTACAGGCTAGCATTGAATGAAACCAAGTCACTGTACAGACTAGCATTGCATGAAACCAAGTCACTGTACAGGCTAGCATTGAATGAAACCAAGTCTCTCTCCAGGCTAGCATTGAATGAAACCAATTCTCTCTCCAGGCTAGCATTGAATGAAACCAAGTCTCTCTCCAGACTAGCATTGAATGAAACCAAGTCTCTGTACAGGCTAGCATTGAATGAAACCAAGTCACTGTACAGGCTAGCATTGAATGAAACCAAGTCTCTGTACAGGCTAGCATTGCATGAAACCAAGTCTCTGTACAGGCTAGCATTGAATGAAACCAACTCACTATACAGGCTAGCATTGCATGAAACCAAGTCACTGTAGAGGCTAGCAATGAATGAAACCAAGTCTCTGTACAGGCTAGCATTGCATGAAACCAAGTCTCTGTACAGGCTAGCATTGAATGAAACCAAGTCACTGTAGAGGCTAGCATTGAATGAAACCAAGTCTCTGTACAGGCTAGCAATGAATGAAACCAAGTCACTGTATGTACAGGCTAGCATTGAATGAAACCAAGTCTCTCTCCAGGCTAGCATTGAATGAAACAAAGTCTCTGTACAGGCTAGCATTGAATGAAACCAAGTCTCTGTACAGGCTAGCATTGAATGAAACCAAGTCTCTCTCCAGGCTAGCATTGAATGAAACCAAGTATCTGTACAGGCTAGCATTGAATGAAACCAAGTCTCTGTACAGGCTAGCATTGAATGAAACCAAGTCACTGTACAGGCTAGCATTGAATGAAACCAAGTCTCTGTACAGGCTAGCATTGAATGAAACCAAGTCTCTCTCCAGGCTAGCATTGAATGAAAGCAAGTCACTGTACAGACTAGCATTGCATGAAACCAAGTCACTGTACAGGCTAGCATTGAATGAAACCAAGTCTCTCTCCAGGCTAGCATTGAATGAAACCAATTCTCTCTCCAGGCTAGCATTGAATGAAACCAAGTCTCTCTCCAGGCTAGCATTGAATGAAACCAAGTCTCTGTACAGACTAGCATTGAATGAAACCAAGTCTCTCTCCAGGCTAGCATTGAATGAAACCAAGTCTCTCTCCAGACTAGCATTGAATGAAACCAAGTCTCTCTCCAGACTAGCATTGAATGAAACCAAGTCTCTCTCCAGGCTAGCATTGAATGAAACCAAGTCTCTCTCCAGGCTAGCATTGAATGAAACCAAGTCTCTCTCCAGACTAGCATTGAATGAAACCAAGTCTCTCTCCAGACTAGCATTGAATGAAACCAAGTCACTGTAGAGGCTAGCATTGAATGAAACCAAGTCTCTGTACAGGCTAGCAATGAATGAAACCAAGTCACTGTATGTACAGGCTAGCATTGAATGAAACCAAGTCTCTCTCCAGGCTAGCATTGAATGAAACAAAGTCTCTGTACAGGCTAGCATTGAATGAAACCAAGTCTCTGTACAGGCTAGCATTGAATGAAACCAAGTCTCTCTCCAGGCTAGCATTGAATGAAACCAAGTATCTGTACAGGCTAGCATTGAATGAAACCAAGTCTCTGTACAGGCTAGCATTGAATGAAACCAAGTCACTGTACAGGCTAGCATTGAATGAAACCAAGTCTCTGTACAGGCTAGCATTGAATGAAACCAAGTCTCTCTCCAGGCTAGCATTGAATGAAAGCAAGTCTCTGTACAGGCTAGCAATGAATGAAACCAAGTCTCTGTACAGGCTAGCATTGAATGAAACCAAGTCTCTGTACAGACTAGCATTGAATGAAACCAAGTCTCTGTACAGGATAGCATTGAATGAAACCAAGTCTCTCTCCAGGCTAGCATTGAATGAAACCAAGTCACTGTACAGACTAGCATTGCATGAAACCAAGTCACTGTACAGGCTAGCATTGAATGAAACCAAGTCTCTCTCCAGGCTAGCATTGAATGAAACCAATTCTCTCTCCAGGCTAGCATTGAATGAAACCAAGTCTCTCTCCAGGCTAGCATTGAATGAAACCAAGTCTCTGTACAGACTAGCATTGAATGAAACCAAGTCTCTCTCCAGGCTAGCATTGAATGAAACCAAGTCTCTCTCCAGACTAGCATTGAATGAAACCAAGTCTCTCTCCAGACTAGCATTGAATGAAACCAAGTCTCTCTCCAGGCTAGCATTGAATGAAACCAAGTCTCTGTACAGGCTAGCATTGAATGAAACCACGTCACTGTACAGGCTAGCATTGAATGAAACCAAGTCTCTGTACAGGCTAGCATTGAATGAAACCAAGTCTCTGTACAGGCTAGCATTGAATGAAACCAAGTCTCTGTACAGGCTAGCATTGAATGAAACCAACTCACTATACAGGCTAGCATTGCATGAAACCAAGTCACTGTAGAGGCTAGCAATGAATGAAACCAAGTCACTGTACAGGCTAGCATTGAATGAAACCAAGTCACTGTATGTACAGGCTAGCAATGAATGAATCCAAGTCTCTGTACAGGCTAGCATTGAATGAAACCAAGTCTCTGTACAGGATAGCATTGAATGAAACCAAGTCTCTCTCCAGGCTAGCATTGAATGAAACCAAGTCACTGTACAGACTAGCATTGCATGAAACCAAGTCACTGTACAGGCTAGCATTGCATGAAACCAAGTCACTGTAGAGGCTAGCAATGAATGAAACCAAGTCACTGTAGAGGCTAGCATTGAATGAAACCAAGTCTCTCTCCAGGCTAGCATTGAATGAAAGCAAGTCTCTGTACAGACTAGCATTGAATGAAAGCAAGTCTCTGTACAGGCTAGCAATGAATGAAACCAAGTCTCTGTACAGGCTAGCATTGAATGAAACCAAGTCTCTGTACAGACTAGCATTGAATGAAACGAAGTCTCTGTACAGGATAGCATTGAATGAAACCAAGTCTCTCTCCAGGCTAGCATTGAAAGAAACCAAGTCACTGTACAGGTTAGGATTGAATGAAACCAAGTCTCTGTACAGGCTAGCATTGAATGAAACCAAGTCACTGTACAGACTAGCATTGCATGAAACCAAGTCACTGTACAGGCTAGCATTGAATGAAACCAAGTCTCTCTCCAGGCTAGCATTGAATGAAACCAATTCTCTCTCCAGGCTAGCATTGAATGAAACCAAGTCTCTCTCCAGACTAGCATTGAATGAAACCAAGTCTCTGTACAGGCTAGCATTGAATGAAACCAAGTCTCTGTACAGGCTAGCATTGCATGAAACCAAGTCTCTGTACAGGCTAGCATTGAATGAAACCAACTCACTATACAGGCTAGCATTGCATGAAACCAAGTCACTGTAGAGGCTAGCAATGAATGAAACCAAGTCTCTGTACAGGCTAGCATTGAATGAAACCAATTCTCTCTCCAGGCTAGCATTGAATGAAACCAAGTCTCTCTCCAGGCTAGCATTGAATGAAACCAAGTCTCTGTACAGACTAGCATTGAATGAAACCAAGTCTCTCTCCAGGCTAGCATTGAATGAAACCAAGTCTCTCTCCAGACTAGCATTGAATGAAACCAAGTCTCTCTCCAGACTAGCATTGAATGAAACCAAGTCTCTCTCCAGGCTAGCATTGAATGAAACCACGTCACTGTACAGGCTAGCATTGAATGAAACCAAGTCTCTGTACAGGCTAGCATTGAATGAAACCAAGTCTCTGTACAGGCTAGCATTGAATGAAACCAAGTCTCTGTACAGGCTAGCATTGAATGAAACCAACTCACTATACAGGCTAGCATTGCATGAAACCAAGTCACTGTAGAGGCTAACAATGAATGAAACCAAGTCTCTGTACAGGCTAGCATTGAATGAAACCACGTCACTGTACAGGCTAGCATTGAATGAAACCAAGTCTCTGTACAGGCTAGCATTGAATGAAACCAAGTCTCTGTACAGGCTAGCATTGAATGAAACCAAGTCTCTGTACAGGCTAGCATTGAATGAAACCAACTCACTATACAGGCTAGCATTGCATGAAACCAAGTCACTGTAGAGGCTAGCAATGAATGAAACCAAGTCTCTGTACAGGCTAGCATTGCATGAAACCAAGTCTCTGTACAGGCTAGCATTGAATGAAACCAAGTCACTGTAGAGGCTAGCATTGAATGAAACCAAGTCTCTCTCCAGGCTAGCATTGAATGAAACCAAGTCACTGTACAGGCTAGCATTGAATGAAACCAAGTCACTGTATGTACAGGCTAGCAATGAATGAATCCAAGTCTCTGTACAGGCTAGCATTGAATGAAACCAAGTCTCTGTACAGGATAGCATTGAATGAAACCAAGTCTCTCTCCAGGCTAGCATTGAATGAAACCAAGTCACTGTACAGACTAGCATTGCATGAAACCAAGTCACTGTACAGGCTAGCATTGCATGAAACCAAGTCACTGTAGAGGCTAGCAATGAATGAAACCAAGTCACTGTAGAGGCTAGCATTGAATGAAACCAAGTCTCTCTCCAGGCTAGCATTGAATGAAAGCAAGTCTCTGTACAGACTAGCATTGAATGAAAGCAAGTCTCTCTCCAGGCTAGCATTGAATGAAACCAAGTATCTGTACAGGCTAGCATTGAATGAAACCAAGTCTCTGTACAGGCTAGCATTGAATGAAACCAAGTCTCTGTACAGGCTAGCATTGAATGAAACCAAGTATCTGTACAGGCTAGCATTGAATGAAACCAAGTCTCTCTCCAGGCTAGCATTGAATGAAACCAAGTATCTGTACAGGCTAGCATTGAATGAAACCAAGTCTCTGTACAGGCTAGCATTGAATGAAACCAAGTCACTGTACAGGCTAGCATTGAATGAAACCAAGTCTCTGTACAGGCTAGCATTGAATGAAACCAAGTCTCTCTCCAGGCTAGCATTGAATGAAAGCAAGTCACTGTACAGACTAGCATTGCATGAAACCAAGTCACTGTACAGGCTAGCATTGAATGAAACCAAGTCTCTCTCCAGGCTAGCATTGAATGAAACCAATTCTCTCTCCAGGCTAGCATTGAATGAAACCAAGTCTCTCTCCAGGCTAGCATTGAATGAAACCAAGTCTCTGTACAGACTAGCATTGAATGAAACCAAGTCTCTCTCCAGGCTAGCATTGAATGAAACCAAGTCTCTCTCCAGACTAGCATTGAATGAAACCAAGTCTCTCTCCAGACTAGCATTGAATGAAACCAAGTCTCTCTCCAGGCTAGCATTGAATGAAACCAAGTCTCTCTCCAGGCTAGCATTGAATGAAACCAAGTCTCTCTCCAGACTAGCATTGAATGAAACCAAGTCTCTCTCCAGACTAGCATTGAATGAAACCAAGTCACTGTAGAGGCTAGCATTGAATGAAACCAAGTCTCTGTACAGGCTAGCAATGAATGAAACCAAGTCACTGTATGTACAGGCTAGCATTGAATGAAACCAAGTCTCTCTCCAGGCTAGCATTGAATGAAACAAAGTCTCTGTACAGGCTAGCATTGAATGAAACCAAGTCTCTGTACAGGCTAGCATTGAATGAAACCAAGTCTCTCTCCAGGCTAGCATTGAATGAAACCAAGTATCTGTACAGGCTAGCATTGAATGAAACCAAGTCTCTGTACAGGCTAGCATTGAATGAAACCAAGTCACTGTACAGGCTAGCATTGAATGAAACCAAGTCTCTGTACAGGCTAGCATTGAATGAAACCAAGTCTCTCTCCAGGCTAGCATTGAATGAAAGCAAGTCTCTGTACAGGCTAGCAATGAATGAAACCAAGTCTCTGTACAGGCTAGCATTGAATGAAACCAAGTCTCTGTACAGACTAGCATTGAATGAAACCAAGTCTCTGTACAGGATAGCATTGAATGAAACCAAGTCTCTCTCCAGGCTAGCATTGAATGAAACCAAGTCACTGTACAGACTAGCATTGCATGAAACCAAGTCACTGTACAGGCTAGCATTGAATGAAACCAAGTCTCTCTCCAGGCTAGCATTGAATGAAACCAAGTCTCTGTACAGACTAGCATTGAATGAAACCAAGTCTCTCTCCAGGCTAGCATTGAATGAAACCAAGTCTCTCTCCAGACTAGCATTGAATGAAACCAAGTCTCTCTCCAGACTAGCATTGAATGAAACCAAGTCTCTCTCCAGGCTAGCATTGAATGAAACCAAGTCTCTGTACAGGCTAGCATTGAATGAAACCACGTCACTGTACAGGCTAGCATTGAATGAAACCAAGTCTCTGTACAGGCTAGCATTGAATGAAACCAAGTCTCTGTACAGGCTAGCATTGAATGAAACCAAGTCTCTGTACAGGCTAGCATTGAATGAAACCAACTCACTATACAGGCTAGCATTGCATGAAACCAAGTCACTGTAGAGGCTAGCAATGAATGAAACCAAGTCACTGTACAGGCTAGCATTGAATGAAACCAAGTCACTGTATGTACAGGCTAGCAATGAATGAATCCAAGTCTCTGTACAGGCTAGCATTGAATGAAACCAAGTCTCTGTACAGGATAGCATTGAATGAAACCAAGTCTCTCTCCAGGCTAGCATTGAATGAAACCAAGTCACTGTACAGACTAGCATTGCATGAAACCAAGTCACTGTACAGGCTAGCATTGCATGAAACCAAGTCACTGTAGAGGCTAGCAATGAATGAAACCAAGTCTCTCTCCAGGCTAGCATTGAATGAAAGCAAGTCTCTGTACAGACTAGCATTGAATGAAAGCAAGTCTCTGTACAGGCTAGCAATGAATGAAACCAAGTCTCTGTACAGGCTAGCATTGAATGAAACCAAGTCTCTGTACAGACTAGCATTGAATGAAACGAAGTCTCTGTACAGGATAGCATTGAATGAAACCAAGTCTCTCTCCAGGCTAGCATTGAAAGAAACCAAGTCACTGTACAGGTTAGGATTGAATGAAACCAAGTCTCTGTACAGGCTAGCATTGAATGAAACCAAGTCACTGTACAGACTAGCATTGCATGAAACCAAGTCACTGTACAGGCTAGCATTGAATGAAACCAAGTCTCTCTCCAGGCTAGCATTGAATGAAACCAATTCTCTCTCCAGGCTAGCATTGAATGAAACCAAGTCTCTCTCCAGACTAGCATTGAATGAAACCAAGTCTCTGTACAGGCTAGCATTGAATGAAACCAAGTCTCTGTACAGGCTAGCATTGCATGAAACCAAGTCTCTGTACAGGCTAGCATTGAATGAAACCAACTCACTATACAGGCTAGCATTGCATGAAACCAAGTCACTGTAGAGGCTAGCAATGAATGAAACCAAGTCTCTGTACAGGCTAGCATTGAATGAAACCAATTCTCTCTCCAGGCTAGCATTGAATGAAACCAAGTCTCTCTCCAGGCTAGCATTGAATGAAACCAAGTCTCTGTACAGACTAGCATTGAATGAAACCAAGTCTCTCTCAGGCTAGCATTGAATGAAACCAAGTCTCTCTCCAGACTAGCATTGAATGAAACCAAGTCTCTCTCCAGACTAGCATTGAATGAAACCAAGTCTCTCTCCAGGCTAGCATTGAATGAAACCAAGTCTCTGTACAGGCTAGCATTGAATGAAACCACGTCACTGTACAGGCTAGCATTGAATGAAACCAAGTCTCTGTACAGGCTAGCATTGAATGAAACCAAGTCTCTGTACAGGCTAGCATTGAATGAAACCAAGTCTCTGTACAGGCTAGCATTGAATGAAACCAACTCACTATACAGGCTAGCATTGCATGAAACCAAGTCACTGTAGAGGCTAACAATGAATGAAACCAAGTCTCTGTACAGGCTAGCATTGAATGAAACCACGTCACTGTACAGGCTAGCATTGAATGAAACCAAGTCTCTGTACAGGCTAGCATTGAATGAAACCAAGTCTCTGTACAGGCTAGCATTGAATGAAACCAAGTCTCTGTACAGGCTAGCATTGAATGAAACCAACTCACTATACAGGCTAGCATTGCATGAAACCAAGTCACTGTAGAGGCTAGCAATGAATGAAACCAAGTCTCTGTACAGGCTAGCATTGCATGAAACCAAGTCTCTGTACAGGCTAGCATTGAATGAAACCAAGTCACTGTAGAGGCTAGCATTGAATGAAACCAAGTCTCTCTCAGGCTAGCATTGAATGAAACCAAGTCACTGTACAGGCTAGCATTGAATGAAACCAAGTCACTGTATGTACAGGCTAGCAATGAATGAATCCAAGTCTCTGTACAGGCTAGCATTGAATGAAACCAAGTCTCTGTACAGGATAGCATTGAATGAAACCAAGTCTCTCTCCAGGCTAGCATTGAATGAAACCAAGTCACTGTACAGACTAGCATTGCATGAAACCAAGTCACTGTACAGGCTAGCATTGCATGAAACCAAGTCACTGTAGAGGCTAGCAATGAATGAAACCAAGTCACTGTAGAGGCTAGCATTGAATGAAACCAAGTCTCTCTCCAGGCTAGCATTGAATGAAAGCAAGTCTCTGTACAGACTAGCATTGAATGAAAGCAAGTCTCTGTACAGGCTAGCAATGAATGAAACCAAGTCTCTGTACAGGCTAGCATTGAATGAAACCAAGTCTCTGTACAGACTAGCATTGAATGAAACGAAGTCTCTGTACAGGATAGCATTGAATGAAACCAAGTCTCTGTACAGGCTAGCATTGAATGAAACCAAGTCTCTGTACAGGCTAGCATTGAATGAAACCAACTCACTATACAGGCTAGCATTGCATGAAACCAAGTCACTGTAGAGGCTAGCAATGAATGAAACCAAGTATCTGTACAGGCTAGCATTGAATGAAACCAAGTCACTGTACAGACTAGCATTGCATGAAACCAAGTCACTGTACAGGCTAGCATTGAATGAAACCAAGTCTCTCTCCAGGCTAGCATTGAATGAAACCAATTCTCTCTCCAGGCTAGCATTGAATGAAACCAAGTCTCTCTCCAGACTAGCATTGAATGAAACCAAGTCTCTGTACAGGCTAGCATTGAATGAAACCAAGTCTCTGTACAGGCTAGCATTGCATGAAACCAAGTCTCTGTACAGGCTAGCATTGAATGAAACCAACTCACTATACAGGCTAGCATTGCATGAAACCAAGTCACTGTAGAGGCTAACAATGAATGAAACCAAGTCTCTGTACAGGCTAGCATTGAATGAAACCACGTCACTGTACAGGCTAGCATTGAATGAAACCAAGTCTCTGTACAGGCTAGCATTGAATGAAACCAAGTCTCTGTACAGGCTAGCATTGAATGAAACCAAGTCTCTGTACAGGCTAGCATTGAATGAAACCAACTCACTATACAGGCTAGCATTGCATGAAACCAAGTCACTGTAGAGGCTAGCAATGAATGAAACCAAGTCTCTGTACAGGCTAGCATTGCATGAAACCAAGTCTCTGTACAGGCTAGCATTGAATGAAACCAAGTCACTGTAGAGGCTAGCATTGAATGAAACCAAGTCTCTCTCCAGGCTAGCATTGAATGAAACCAAGTCACTGTACAGGCTAGCATTGAATGAAACCAAGTCACTGTATGTACAGGCTAGCAATGAATGAATCCAAGTCTCTGTACAGGCTAGCATTGAATGAAACCAAGTCTCTGTACAGGATAGCATTGAATGAAACCAAGTCTCTCTCCAGGCTAGCATTGAATGAAACCAAGTCACTGTACAGACTAGCATTGCATGAAACCAAGTCACTGTACAGGCTAGCATTGCATGAAACCAAGTCACTGTAGAGGCTAGCAATGAATGAAACCAAGTCACTGTAGAGGCTAGCATTGAATGAAACCAAGTCTCTCTCCAGGCTAGCATTGAATGAAAGCAAGTCTCTGTACAGACTAGCATTGAATGAAAGCAAGTCTCTGTACAGGCTAGCAATGAATGAAACCAAGTCTCTGTACAGGCTAGCATTGAATGAAACCAAGTCTCTGTACAGACTAGCATTGAATGAAACGAAGTCTCTGTACAGGATAGCATTGAATGAAACCAAGTCTCTCTCCAGGCTAGCATTGAATGAAACCAAGTCACTGTACAGGCTAGCATTGAATGAAACCAAGTCTCTGTACAGGCTAGCATTGAATGAAACCAAGTCTCTGTACAGGCTAGCATTGAATGAAACCAAGTCTCTGTACAGGCTAGCATTGAATGAAACCAACTCACTATACAGGCTAGCATTGCATGAAACCAAGTCACTGTAGAGGCTAGCAATGAATGAAACCAAGTATCTGTACAGGCTAGCATTGAATGAAACCAAGTCACTGTACAGACTAGCATTGCATGAAACCAAGTCACTGTACAGGCTAGCATTGAATGAAACCAAGTCTCTCTCCAGGCTAGCATTGAATGAAACCAATTCTCTCTCCAGGCTAGCATTGAATGAAACCAAGTCTCTCTCCAGACTAGCATTGAATGAAACCAAGTCTCTGTACAGGCTAGCATTGAATGAAACCAAGTCTCTGTACAGGCTAGCATTGCATGAAACCAAGTCTCTGTACAGGCTAGCATTGAATGAAACCAACTCACTATACAGGCTAGCATTGCATGAAACCAAGTCACTGTAGAGGCTAGCAATGAATGAAACCAAGTCTCTGTACAGGCTAGCATTGCATGAAACCAAGTCTCTGTACAGGCTAGCATTGAATGAAACCAAGTCACTGTAGAGGCTAGCATTGAATGAAACCAAGTCTCTGTACAGGCTAGCAATGAATGAAACCAAGTCACTGTATGTACAGGCTAGCATTGAATGAAACCAAGTCTCTCTCCAGGCTAGCATTGAATGAAACCAAGTCTCTGTACAGGCTAGCATTGAATGAAACCAAGTCTCTGTACAAACTAGCATTGAATGAAACCAAGTCTCTGTACAGGCTAGCATTGAATGAAACCAAGTCTCTCTCCAGGCTAGCATTGAATGAAACCAAGTATCTGTACAGGCTAGCATTGAATGAAACCAAGTCTCTGTACAGGCTAGCATTGAATGAAACCAAGTCTCTCTCCAGGCTAGCATTGAATGAAACCAAGTCACTGTACAGGTTAGGATTGAATGAAACCAAGTCTCTGTACAGGCTAGCATTGAATGAAACCAAGTCACTGTACAGACTAGCATTGCATGAAACCAAGTCACTGTACAGGCTAGCATTGAATGAAACCAAGTCTCTCTCCAGGCTAGCATTGAATGAAACCAATTCTCTCTCCAGGCTAGCTTTGAATGAAACCAAGTCTCTCTCCAGGCTAGCATTGAATGAAACCAAGTCTCTGTACAGACTAGCATTGAATGAAACCAAGTCTCTCTCCAGGCTAGCATTGAATGAAACTAAGTCTCTCTCCAGACTAGCATTGAATGAAACCAAGTCTCTCGCCAGGCTAGCATTGAATGAAACCAAGTCTCTGTACAGGCTAGCGTTGAATGAAACCAAGTCACTGTACAGGCTAGCATTGAATGAAACCAAGTCTCTGTACAGGCTAGCATTGAATGAAACCAAGTCTCTGTACAGGCTAGCATTGAATGAAACCAAGTCTCTGTACAGGCTAGCATTGAATGAAACCAACTCACTATACAGGCTAGCATTGCATGAAACCAAGTCACTGTAGAGGCTAGCAATGAATGAAACCAAGTCTCTGTACAGGCTAGCATTGCATGAAACCAAGTCTCTGTACAGGCTAGCATTGAATGAAACCAAGTCACTGTAGAGGCTAGCATTGAATGAAACCAAGTCACTGTATGTACAGGCTAGCAATGAATGAAACCAAGTCACTGTATGTACAGGCTAGCATTGAATGAAACCAAGTCTCTCTCCAGGCTAGCATTGAATGAAACCAAGTCTCTGTACAGGCTAGCATTGAATGAAACCAAGTCTCTGTACAAACTAGCATTGAATGCAACCAAGTCTCTGTACAGGCTAGCATTGAATGAAACCAAGTCTCTGTACAGACTAGCATTGAATGAAACGAAGTCTCTGTACAGGATAGCATTGAATGAAACCAAGTCTCTCTCCAGGCTAGCATTGAATGAAACCAAGTCACTGTACAGGTTAGGATTGAATGAAACCAAGTCTCTGTACAGGCTAGCATTGAATGAAACCAAGTCACTGTACAGACTAGCATTGCATGAAACCAAGTCACTGTACAGGCTAGCATTGAATGAAACCAAGTCTCTCTCCAGGCTAGCATTGAATGAAACCAATTCTCTCTCCAGGCTAGCATTGAATGAAACCAAGTCTCTCTCCAGACTAGCATTGAATGAAACCAAGTCTCTGTACAGGCTAGCATTGAATGAAACCAAGTCTCTGTACAGGCTAGCATTGCATGAAACCAAGTCTCTGTACAGGCTAGCATTGAATGAAACCAACTCACTATACAGGCTAGCATTGCATGAAACCAAGTCACTGTAGAGGCTAGCAATGAATGAAACCAAGTCTCTGTACAGGCTAGCATTGAATGAAACCAATTCTCTCTCCAGGCTAGCATTGAATGAAACCAAGTCTCTCTCCAGGCTAGCATTGAATGAAACCAAGTCTCTGTACAGACTAGCATTGAATGAAACCAAGTCGCTCTCCAGGCTAGCATTGAATGAAACCAAGTCTCTCTCAGACTAGCATTGAATGAAACCAAGTCTCTCTCCAGACTAGCATTGAATGAAACCAAGTCTCTCTCCATACTAGCATTGAATGAAACCAAGTCTCTCTCCAGGCTAGCATTGAATGAAACCAAGTCTCTGTACAGGCTAGCATTGAATGAAACCACGTCACTGTACAGGCTAGCATTGAATGAAACCAAGTCTCTGTACAGGCTAGCATTGAATGAAACCAAGTCTCTGTACAGGCTAGCATTGAATGAAACCAAGTCTCTGTACAGGCTAGCATTGAATGAAACCAACTCACTATACAGGCTAGCATTGCATGAAACCAAGTCACTGTAGAGGCTAGCAATGAATGAAACCAAGTCTCTGTACAGGCTAGCATTGCATGAAACCAAGTCTCTGTACAGGCTAGCATTGAATGAAACCAAGTCTCTGTACAGGCTAGCATTGAATGAAACCAAGTCTCTGTACAGGCTAGCATTGAATGAAACCAAGTCTCTGTACAGGCTAGCATTGAATGAAACCAACTCACTATACAGGCTAGCATTGCATGAAACCAAGTCACTGTAGAGGCTAGCAATGAATGAAACCAAGTCTCTGTACAGGCTAGCATTGCATGAAACCAAGTCTCTGTACAGGCTAGCATTGAATGAAACCAAGTCACTGTAGAGGCTAGCATTGAATGAAACCAAGTCACTGTATGTACAGGCTAGCAATGAATGAAACCAAGTCACTGTATGTACAGGCTAGCATTGAATGAAACCAAGTCTCTCTCCAGGCTAGCATTGAATGAAACCAAGTCTCTGTACAGGCTAGCATTGAATGAAACCAAGTCTCTGTACAAACTAGCATTGAATGCAACCAAGTCTCTGTACAGGCTAGCATTGAATGAAACCAAGTCTCTGTACAGACTAGCATTGAATGAAACGAAGTCTCTGTACAGGATAGCATTGAATGAAACCAAGTCTCTCTCCAGGCTAGCATTGAATGAAACCAAGTCACTGTACAGGTTAGGATTGAATGAAACCAAGTCTCTGTACAGGCTAGCATTGAATGAAACCAAGTCACTGTACAGACTAGCATTGCATGAAACCAAGTCACTGTACAGGCTAGCATTGAATGAAACCAAGTCTCTCTCCAGGCTAGCATTGAATGAAACCAATTCTCTCTCCAGGCTAGCATTGAATGAAACCAAGTCTCTCTCCAGACTAGCATTGAATGAAACCAAGTCTCTGTACAGGCTAGCATTGAATGAAACCAAGTCTCTGTACAGGCTAGCATTGCATGAAACCAAGTCTCTGTACAGGCTAGCATTGAATGAAACCAACTCACTATACAGGCTAGCATTGCATGAAACCAAGTCACTGTAGAGGCTAGCAATGAATGAAACCAAGTCTCTGTACAGGCTAGCATTGAATGAAACCAATTCTCTCTCCAGGCTAGCATTGAATGAAACCAAGTCTCTCTCCAGGCTAGCATTGAATGAAACCAAGTCTCTGTACAGACTAGCATTGAATGAAACCAAGTCGCTCTCCAGGCTAGCATTGAATGAAACCAAGTCTCTCTCCAGACTAGCATTGAATGAAACCAAGTCTCTCTCCAGACTAGCATTGAATGAAACCAAGTCTCTCTCCATACTAGCATTGAATGAAACCAAGTCTCTCTCCAGGCTAGCATTGAATGAAACCAAGTCTCTGTACAGGCTAGCATTGAATGAAACCACGTCACTGTACAGGCTAGCATTGAATGAAACCAAGTCTCTGTACAGGCTAGCATTGAATGAAACCAAGTCTCTGTACAGGCTAGCATTGAATGAAACCAAGTCTCTGTACAGGCTAGCATTGAATGAAACCAACTCACTATACAGGCTAGCATTGCATGAAACCAAGTCACTGTAGAGGCTAGCAATGAATGAAACCAAGTCTCTGTACAGGCTAGCATTGCATGAAACCAAGTCTCTGTACAGGCTAGCATTGAATGAAACCAAGTCTCTGTACAGGCTAGCATTGAATGAAACCAAGTCTCTGTACAGGCTAGCATTGAATGAAACCAAGTCTCTGTACAGGCTAGCATTGAATGAAACCAACTCACTATACAGGCTAGCATTGCATGAAACCAAGTCACTGTAGAGGCTAGCAATGAATGAAACCAAGTCTCTGTACAGGCTAGCATTGCATGAAACCAAGTCTCTGTACAGGCTAGCATTGAATGAAACCAAGTCACTGTAGAGGCTAGCATTGAATGAAACCAAGTCACTGTATGTACAGGCTAGCAATGAATGAAACCAAGTCACTGTATGTACAGGCTAGCATTGAATGAAACCAAGTCTCTCTCCAGGCTAGCATTGAATGAAACCAAGTCTCTGTACAGGCTAGCATTGAATGAAACCAAGTCTCTGTACAAACTAGCATTGAATGCAACCAAGTCTCTGTACAGGCTAGCATTGAATGAAACCAAGTCTCTGTACAGACTAGCATTGAATGAAACGAAGTCTCTGTACAGGATAGCATTGAATGAAACCAAGTCTCTCTCCAGGCTAGCATTGAATGAAACCAAGTCACTGTACAGGTTAGGATTGAATGAAACCAAGTCTCTGTACAGGCTAGCATTGAATGAAACCAAGTCACTGTACAGACTAGCATTGCATGAAACCAAGTCACTGTACAGGCTAGCATTGAATGAAACCAAGTCTCTCTCCAGGCTAGCATTGAATGAAACCAATTCTCTCTCCAGGCTAGCATTGAATGAAACCAAGTCTCTCTCCAGACTAGCATTGAATGAAACCAAGTCTCTGTACAGGCTAGCATTGAATGAAACCAAGTCTCTGTACAGGCTAGCATTGCATGAAACCAAGTCTCTGTACAGGCTAGCATTGAATGAAACCAACTCACTATACAGGCTAGCATTGCATGAAACCAAGTCACTGTAGAGGCTAGCAATGAATGAAACCAAGTCTCTGTACAGGCTAGCATTGAATGAAACCAATTCTCTCTCCAGGCTAGCATTGAATGAAACCAAGTCTCTCTCAGGCTAGCATTGAATGAAACCAAGTCTCTGTACAGACTAGCATTGAATGAAACCAAGTCGCTCTCCAGGCTAGCATTGAATGAAACCAAGTCTCTCTCAGACTAGCATTGAATGAAACCAAGTCTCTCTCAGACTAGCATTGAATGAAACCAAGTCTCTCTCCATACTAGCATTGAATGAAACCAAGTCTGGCTAGCATTGAATGAAACCAAGTCTCTGTACAGGCTAGCATTGAATGAAACCACGTCACTGTACAGGCTAGCATTGAATGAAACCAAGTCTCTGTACAGGCTAGCATTGAATGAAACCAAGTCTCTGTACAGGCTAGCATTGAATGAAACCAAGTCTCTGTACAGGCTAGCATTGAATGAAACCAACTCACTATACAGGCTAGCATTGCATGAAACCAAGTCACTGTAGAGGCTAGCAATGAATGAAACCAAGTCTCTGTACAGGCTAGCATTGCATGAAACCAAGTCTCTGTACAGGCTAGCATTGAATGAAACCAAGTCACTGTAGAGGCTAGCATTGAATGAAACCAAGTCTCTCTCCAGGCTAGCATTGAATGAAACCAAGTCACTGTACAGGCTAGCATTGAATGAAACCAAGTCACTGTATGTACAGGCTAGCAATGAATGAATCCAAGTCTCTGTACAGGCTAGCATTGAATGAAACCAAGTCTCTGTACAGGATAGCATTGAATGAAACCAAGTCTCTCTCCAGGCTAGCATTGAATGAAACCAAGTCACTGTACAGACTAGCATTGCATGAAACCAAGTCACTGTACAGGCTAGCATTGCATGAAACCAAGTCACTGTAGAGGCTAGCAATGAATGAAACCAAGTCACTGTAGAGGCTAGCATTGAATGAAACCAAGTCTCTCTCAGGCTAGCATTGAATGAAAGCAAGTCTCTGTACAGACTAGCATTGAATGAAAGCAAGTCTCTGTACAGGCTAGCAATGAATGAAACCAAGTCTCTGTACAGGCTAGCATTGAATGAAACCAAGTCTCTGTACAGACTAGCATTGAATGAAACACAGGATAGCATTGAATGAAACCAAG
The DNA here is from genome assembly GCF_034236695.1 of Oncorhynchus nerka. NCBI lineage: Eukaryota > Metazoa > Chordata > Actinopteri > Salmoniformes > Salmonidae > Oncorhynchus > Oncorhynchus nerka. The sequence continues at coordinate 88,454,536 of NC_088405.1, read as the reverse complement.
TCTCTCTCCAGGCTAGCATTGAATGAAACCAAGTCACTGTACAGGCTAGCATTGAATGAAACCAAGTCTCTGTACAGGCTAGCATTGCATGAAACCAAGTCACTGTAGAGGCTAGCAATGAATGAAACCAAGTCACTGTAGAGGCTAGCATTGAATGAAACCAAGTCTCTCTCCAGGCTAGCATTGAATGAAAGCAAGTCTCTGTACAGACTAGCATTGAATGAAACCAAGTCTCTGTACAGGCTAGCATTGAATGAAACCAAGTCTCTGTACAGGCTAGCATTGAATGAAACCAACTCACTATACAGGCTAGCATTGCATGAAACAAAGTCACTGTAGAGGCTAGCAATGAATGAAACCAAGTCTCTGTACAGGCTAGCATTGAATGAAACCAAGTCACTGTACAGACTAGCATTGCATGAAACCAAGTCACTGTACAGGCTAGCATTGAATGAAACCAAGTCTCTCTCCAGGCTAGCATTGAATGAAACCAATTCTCTCTCCAGGCTAGCATTGAATGAAACCAAGTCTCTCTCCAGACTAGCATTGAATGAAACCAAGTCTCTGTACAGGCTAGCATTGAATGAAACCAAGTCTCTGTACAGGCTAGCATTGAATGAAACCAAGTCACTGTAGAGGCTAGCATTGAATGAAACCAAGTCTCTGTACAGGCTAGCAATGAATGAAACCAAGTCACTGTATGTACAGGCTAGCATTGAATGAAACCAAGTCTCTCTCCAGGCTAGCATTGAATGAAACCAAGTCTCTGTACAGGCTAGCATTGAATGAAACCAAGTCTCTGTACAAACTAGCATTGAATGAAACCAAGTCTCTGTACAGGCTAGCATTGAATGAAACCAAGTCTCTCTCCAGGCTAGCATTGAATGAAACCAAGTATCTGTACAGGCTAGCATTGAATGAAACCAAGTCTCTGTACAGGCTAGCATTGAATGAAACCAAGTCTCTCTCCAGGCTAGCATTGAATGAAACCAAGTCACTGTACAGGTTAGGATTGAATGAAACCAAGTCTCTGTACAGGCTAGCATTGAATGAAACCAAGTCACTGTACAGATTAGCATTGCATGAAACCAAGTCACTGTACAGGCTAGCATTGAATGAAACCAAGTCTCTCTCCAGGCTAGCATTGAATGAAACCAATTCTCTCTCCAGGCTAGCATTGAATGAAACCAAGTCTCTCTCCAGGCTAGCATTGAATGAAACCAAGTCTCTGTACAGACTAGCATTGAATGAAACCAAGTCTCTCGCCAGGCTAGCATTGAATGAAACCAAGTCTCTGTACAGGCTAGCATTGAATGAAACCAAGTCACTGTACAGGCTAGCATTGAATGAAACCAAGTCTCTGTACAGGCTAGCATTGAATGAAACCAAGTCTCTGTACAGGCTAGCATTGAATGAAACCAAGTCTCTGTACAGGCTAGCATTGAATGAAACCAACTCACTATACAGGCTAGCATTGCATGAAACCAAGTCACTGTAAAGGCTAGCAATGAATGAAACCAAGTCTCTGTACAGGCTAGCATTGCATGAAACCAAGTCTCTGTACAGGCTAGCATTGAATGAAACCAAGTCACTGTAGAGGCTAGCATTGAATGAAACCAAGTCTCTGTACAGGCTAGCAATGAATGAAACCAAGTCACTGTATGTACAGGCTAGCATTGAATGAAACCAAGTCTCTCTCCAGGCTAGCATTGAATGAAACCAAGTCTCTGTACAGGCTAGCATTGAATGAAACCAAGTCTCTGTACAAACTAGCATTGAATGCAACCAAGTCTCTGTACAGGCTAGCATTGAATGAAACCAAGTCTCTCTCCAGGCTAGCATTGAATGAAACCAAGTATCTGTACAGGCTAGCATTGAATGAAACCAAGTCTCTGTACAGGCTAGCATTGAATGAAACCAAGTCACTGTACAGGCTAGCATTGAATGAAACCAAGTCTCTGTACAGGCTAGCATTGAATGAAACCAAGTCACTGTACAGACTAGCATTGCATGAAACCAAGTCACTGTACAGGCTAGCATTGAATGAAACCAAGTCTCTCTCCAGGCTAGCATTGAATGAAACCAATTCTCTCTCCAGGCTAGCATTGAATGAAACCAAGTCTCTCTCCAGGCTAGCATTGAATGAAACCAAGTCTCTGTACAGACTAGCATTGAATGAAACCAAGTCTCTGTACAGACTAGCATTGAATGAAACCAAGTCTCTGTACAGGCTAGCATTGAATGAAACCAAGTCTCTCTCCAGGCTAGCATTGAATGAAACCAAGTCTCTCTCCAGGCTAGCATTGAATGAAACCAATTCTCTCTCCAGGCTAGCATTGAATGAAACCAAGTCTCTCTCCAGGCTAGCATTGAATGAAACCAAGTCTCTGTACAGACTAGCATTGAATGAAACCAAGTCTCTCTCTAGGCTAGCATTGAATGAAACCAAGTCTCTCTCCAGACTAGCATTGAATGAAACCAAGTCTCTGTACAGGCTAGCATTGAATGAAACCAAGTCTCTGTACAGGCTAGCATTGAATGAAACCAAGTCACTGTACAGGCTAGCATTGAATGAAATCAAGTCTCTGTACAGGCTAGCATTGCATGAAACCAAGTCACTGTAGAGGCTAGCAATGAATGAAACCAAGTCTCTGTAGAGGCTAGCATTGAATGAAACCAAGTCTCTGTACAGGATAGCATTGAATGAAACCAAGTCTCTCTCCAGGCTAGCATTGAATGAAACCAAGTCTCTGTACAGGCTAGCATTGAATGAAACCAAGTCTCTGTACAGGCTAGCATTGAATGAAACCAAGTCTCTGTACAGGCTAGCATTGAATGAAACCAAGTCACTGTACAGGCTAGCATTGAATGAAACCAAGTCTCTGTACAGGCTAGCATTGCATGAAACCAAGTCTCTGTACAGGCTAGCATTGAATGAAACCAACTCACTATACAGGCTAGCATTGCATGAAACCAAGTCACTGTAGAGGCTAGCAATGAATGAAACCAAGGCTCTGTACAGGCTAGCATTGCATGAAACCAAGTCTCTGTACAGGCTAGCATTGAATGAAACCAAGTCACTGTAGAGGCTAGCATTGAATGAAACCAAGTCTCTGTACAGGCTAGCAATGAATGAAACCAAGTCACTGTATGTACAGGCTAGCATTGAATGAAACCAAGCCTCTCTCCAGGCTAGCATTGAATGAAACCAAGTCTCTGTACAGGCTAGCATTGAATGAAACCAAGTCTCTGTACAAACTAGCATTGAATGAAACCAAGTCTCTGTACAGGCTAGCATTGAATGAAACCAAGTCACTGTACAGACTAGCATTGCATGAAACCAAGTCTCTCTCCAGGCTAGCATTGAATGAAACCAATTCTCTCTCCAGGCTAGCATTGAATGAAACCAAGTCTCTCTCCAGGCTAGCATTGAATGAAACCAAGTCTCTGTACAGACTAGCATTGAATGAAACCAAGTCTCTCTCCAGGCTAGCATTGAATGAAACCAAGTCTCTCTCCAGGCTAGCATTGAATGAAACCAAGCCTCTGTACAGGCTAGCATTGAATGAAACCAAGTCTCTGTACAGGCTAGCATTGAATGAAACCAAGTCTCTGTACAGACTAGCATTGAATGAAACCAAGTCTCTGTACAGGCTAGCATTGAATGAAACCAAGTCTCTCTCCAGGCTAGCATTGAATGAAACCAAGTCTCTCTCCAGGCTAGCATTGAATGAAACCAATTCTCTCTCCAGGCTAGCATTGAATGAAACCAAGTCTCTCTCCAGGCTAGCATTGAATGAAACCAAGTCTCTGTACAGACTAGCATTGAATGAAACCAAGTCTCTCTCTAGGCTAGCATTGAATGAAACCAAGTCTCTCTCCAGACTAGCATTGAATGAAACCAAGTCTCTGTACAGGCTAGCATTGAATGAAACCAAGTCTCTGTACAGGCTAGCATTGAATGAAACCAAGTCACTGTACAGGCTAGCATTGAATGAAATCAAGTCTCTGTACAGGCTAGCATTGCATGAAACCAAGTCACTGTAGAGGCTAGCAATGAATGAAACCAAGTCTCTGTAGAGGCTAGCATTGAATGAAACCAAGTCTCTGTACAGGATAGCATTGAATGAAACCAAGTCTCTCTCCAGGCTAGCATTGAATGAAACCAAGTCTCTGTACAGGCTAGCATTGAATGAAACCAAGTCTCTGTACAGGCTAGCATTGAATGAAACCAAGTCTCTGTACAGGCTAGCATTGAATGAAACCAAGTCACTGTACAGGCTAGCATTGAATGAAACCAAGTCTCTGTACAGGCTAGCATTGCATGAAACCAAGTCTCTGTACAGGCTAGCATTGAATGAAACCAACTGACTATACAGGCTAGCATTGCATGAAACCAAGTCACTGTAGAGGCTAGCAATGAATGAAACCAAGGCTCTGTACAGGCTAGCATTGCATGAAACCAAGTCTCTGTACAGGCTAGCATTGAATGAAACCAAGTCACTGTAGAGGCTAGCATTGAATGAAACCAAGTCTCTGTACAGGCTAGCAATGAATGAAACCAAGTCACTGTATGTACAGGCTAGCATTGAATGAAACCAAGTCTCTCCAGGCTAGCATTGAATGAAACCAAGTCTCTGTACAGGCTAGCATTGAATGAAACCAAGTCTCTGTACAGGCTAGCATTGAATGAAACCAAGTATCTGTACAGGCTAGCATTGAATGAAACCAAGTCTCTGTACAGGCTAGCATTGAATGAAACCAAGTCTCTCTCAGGCTAGCATTGAATGAAACCAAGTCTCTGTACAGGCTAGCATTGAATGAAACCAAGTCTCTGTACAGGCTAGCATTGAATGAAACCAAGTCACTGTACAGGCTAGCATTGAATGAAACCAAGTCTCTGTACAGGCTAGCATTGAATGAAACCAAGTCTCTCTCCAGGCTAGCATTGAATGAAAGCAAGTCTCTGTACAGGCTAGCATTGAATGAAACCAAGTCTCTGTACAGACTAGCATTGAATGAAACCAAGTCTCTCTCAGGCTAGCATTGAATGAAACCAAGTCACTGTACAGACTAGCATTGCATGAAACCAAGTCACTGTACAGGCTAGCATTGAATGAAACCAAGTCTCTCTCCAGGCTAGCATTGAATGAAACCAAGCTCTCCAGGCTAGCATTGAATGAAACCAAGTCTCTCTCCAGGCTAGCATTGAATGAAACCAAGTCTCTGTACAGACTAGCATTGAATGAAACCAAGTCTCTGTACAGACTAGCATTGAATGAAACCAAGTCTCTGTACAGGCTAGCATTGAATGAAACCAAGTCTCTGTCCAGGCTAGCATTGAATGAAACCAAGTCTCTCAGGCTAGCATTGAATGAAACCAAGTCTCTCTCCAGGCTAGCATTGAATGAAACCAAGTCTCTCTCCAGGCTAGCATTGAATGAAACCAAGTCTCTGTACAGACTAGCATTGAATGAAACCAAGTCTCTGTACAGGCTAGCATTGAATGAAACCAAGTCTCTCTCCAGACTAGCATTGAATGAAACCAAGTCTCTGTACAGGCTAGCATTGAATGAAACCAAGTCTCTGTACAGGCTAGCATTGAATGAAACCAAGTCACTGTACAGGCTAGCATTGAATGAAATCAAGTCTCTGTACAGGCTAGCATTGCATGAAACCAAGTCACTGTAGAGGCTAGTGAATGAAACCAAGTCTCTGCTAGCATTGAATGAAACCAAGTCTCTGTACAGGCTAGCATTGAATGAAACCAAGTCTCTGTACAGGCTAGCATTGAATGAAACCAAGTCTCTGTACAGGCTAGCATTGAATGAAACCAAGTCACTGTAGGCTAGCATTGAATGAAACCAAGTCTCTGTACAGGCTAGCATTGCATGAAACCAAGTCTCTGTACAGGCTAGCATTGAATGAAACCAACTCACTATACAGGCTAGCATTGCATGAAACCAAGTCACTGTAGAGGCTAGCAATGAATGAAACCAAGGCTCTGTACAGGCTAGCATTGCATGAAACCAAGTCTCTGTACAGGCTAGCATTGAATGAAACCAAGTCACTGTAGAGGCTAGCATTGAATGAAACCAAGTCTCTGTACAGGCTAGCAATGAATGAAACCAAGTCACTGTATGTACAGGCTAGCATTGAATGAAACCAAGCCTCTCTCCAGGCTAGCATTGAATGAAACCAAGTCTCTGTACAGGCTAGCATTGAATGAAACCAAGTCTCTGTACAAACTAGCATTGAATGAAACCAAGTCTCTGTACAGGCTAGCATTGAATGAAACCAAGTCACTGTACAGACTAGCATTGCATGAAACCAAGTCTCTCTCCAGGCTAGCATTGAATGAAACCAATTCTCTCTCCAGGCTAGCATTGAATGAAACCAAGTCTCTCTCCAGGCTAGCATTGAATGAAACCAAGTCTCTGTACAGACTAGCATTGAATGAAACCAAGTCTCTCTCCAGGCTAGCATTGAATGAAACCAAGTCTCTCTCCAGGCTAGCATTGAATGAAACCAAGCCTCTGTACAGGCTAGCATTGAATGAAACCAAGTCTCTGTACAGGCTAGCATTGAATGAAACCAAGTCTCTGTACAGACTAGCATTGAATGAAACCAAGTCTCTGTACAGGCTAGCATTGAATGAAACCAAGTCTCTCTCCAGGCTAGCATTGAATGAAACCAAGTCTCTCTCCAGGCTAGCATTGAATGAAACCAATTCTCTCTCCAGGCTAGCATTGAATGAAACCAAGTCTCTCTCCAGGCTAGCATTGAATGAAACCAAGTCTCTGTACAGACTAGCATTGAATGAAACCAAGTCTCTCTCTAGGCTAGCATTGAATGAAACCAAGTCTCTCTCCAGACTAGCATTGAATGAAACCAAGTCTCTGTACAGGCTAGCATTGAATGAAACCAAGTCTCTGTACAGGCTAGCATTGAATGAAACCAAGTCACTGTACAGGCTAGCATTGAATGAAATCAAGTCTCTGTACAGGCTAGCATTGCATGAAACCAAGTCACTGTAGAGGCTAGCAATGAATGAAACCAAGTCTCTGTAGAGGCTAGCATTGAATGAAACCAAGTCTCTGTACAGGATAGCATTGAATGAAACCAAGTCTCTCTCCAGGCTAGCATTGAATGAAACCAAGTCTCTGTACAGGCTAGCATTGAATGAAACCAAGTCTCTGTACAGGCTAGCATTGAATGAAACCAAGTCTCTGTACAGGCTAGCATTGAATGAAACCAAGTCACTGTACAGGCTAGCATTGAATGAAACCAAGTCTCTGTACAGGCTAGCATTGCATGAAACCAAGTCTCTGTACAGGCTAGCATTGAATGAAACCAACTGACTATACAGGCTAGCATTGCATGAAACCAAGTCACTGTAGAGGCTAGCAATGAATGAAACCAAGGCTCTGTACAGGCTAGCATTGCATGAAACCAAGTCTCTGTACAGGCTAGCATTGAATGAAACCAAGTCACTGTAGAGGCTAGCATTGAATGAAACCAAGTCTCTGTACAGGCTAGCAATGAATGAAACCAAGTCACTGTATGTACAGGCTAGCATTGAATGAAACCAAGCCTCTCTCCAGGCTAGCATTGAATGAAACCAAGTCTCTGTACAGGCTAGCATTGAATGAAACCAAGTCTCTGTACAAACTAGCATTGAATGAAACCAAGTCTCTGTACAGGCTAGCATTGAATGAAACCAAGTCTCTGTACAGGCTAGCATTGAATGAAACCAAGTCTCTCTCCAGGCTAGCATTGAATGAAACCAAGTATCTGTACAGGCTAGCATTGAATGAAACCAAGTCTCTGTACAGGCTAGCATTGAATGAAACCAAGTCACTGTACAGGCTAGCATTGAATGAAACCAAGTCTCTGTACAGGCTAGCATTGAATGAAACCAAGTCTCTCTCCAGGCTAGCATTGAATGAAAGCAAGTCTCTGTACAGGCTAGCATTGAATGAAACCAAGTCTCTGTACAGGCTAGCATTGAATGAAACCAAGACTCTGTACAAACTAGCATTGAATGAAACCAAGTCTCTGTACAGGCTAGCATTGAATGAAACCAAGTCTCTCTCCAGGCTAATTGAATGAAACCAAGTAGCATTGAATCTCTCTGTACAGGCTAGCATTGAATGAAACCAAGTCACTGTACAGGCTAGCATTGAATGAAACCAAGTCTCTGTACAGGCTAGCATTGAATGAAACCAAGTCTCTCTCCAGGCTAGCATTGAATGAAAGCAAGTCTCTGTACAGGCTAGCATTGAATGAAACCAAGTCACTGTACAGACTAGCATTGCATGAAACCAAGTCACTGTACAGGCTAGCATTGAATGAAACCAAGTCTCTCTCAAGGCTAGCATTGAATGAAACCAAGTCTCTCTCCAGGCTAGCATTGAATGAAACCAAGTCTCTCTCCAGGCTAGCATTGAATGAAACCAAGTCTCTGTACAGACTAGCATTGAATGAAACCAAGTCTCTCCAGGCTAGCATTGAATGAAACCAAGTCTCTCTCAGACTAGCATTGAATGAAACCAAGTCTCTGTACAGGCTAGCATTGAATGAAACCAAGTCTCTGTACAGGCTAGCATTGAATGAAACCAAGTCACTGTACAGGCTAGCATTGAATGAAACCAAGTCTCTGTACAGGCTAGCATTGAATGAAACCAAGTCTCTGTACAGGCTAGCATTGAATGAAACCAACTCACTATACAGGCTAGCATTGCATGAAACCAAGTCACTGTAGAGGCTAGCAATGAATGAAACCAAGTCTCTGTACAGGCTAGCATTGCATGAAACCAAGTCTCTGTACAGGCTAGCATTGAATGAAACCAAGTCACTGTAGAGGCTAGCATTGAATGAAACCAAGTCTCTGTACAGGCTAGCAATGAATGAAACCAAGTCACTGTATGTACAGGCTAGCATTGAATGAAACCAAGTCTCTCTCCATTGAATGAAACCAAGTATCTGTACAGGCTAGCATTGAATGAAACCAAGTCTCTGTACAGGCTAGCATTGAATGAAACCAAGTCACTGTACAGGCTAGCATTGAATGAAACCAAGTCTCTGTACAGGCTAGCATTGAATGAAACCAAGTCACTGTACAGACTAGCATTGCATGAAACCAAGTCACTGTAGCATTGAATGAAACCAAGTCTCTCTCCAGGCTAGCATTGAATGAAACCAAGTCTCTGTACAGGCTAGCATTGAATGAAACCAAGTCTCTGTAATGAAACCAACTCACTATACAGGCTAGCATTGCATGAAACCAAGTCACTGTAGAGGCTAGCAATGAATGAAACCAAGTCTCTGTACAGGCTAGCATTGAATGAAACCAAGTCTCTGTACAGGCTAGCATTGAATGAAACCAAGTCACTGTAGAGGCTAGCATTGAATGAAACCAGTCTCTGTACAGGCTAGCAATGAATGAAACCAAGTCTCTGTATGTACAGGCTAGCATTGAATGAAACCAAGTCTCTGTCCAGGCTTGAATGAAACCAAGTTCTGAATAGCATTGAATGAAACCAAGTCTCTGTACAAACTAGCATTGAATGAAACCAAGTCTCTGTACAGGCTAGCATTGAATGAAACCAAGTCTCTCTCCAGGCTAGCATTGAATGAAACCAAGTATCTGTACAGGCTAGCATTGAATGAAACCAAGTCTCTGTACAGGCTAGCATTGAATGAAACCAAGTCACTGTACAGGCTAGCATTGAATGAAACCAAGTCTCTGTACAGGCTAGCATTGAATGAAAGCAAGTCTATCTCCAGGCTAGCATTGAATGAAAGCAAGTCTCTGTACAGGCTAGCATTGAATGAAACCAAGTCTCTGTACAGGCTAGCATTGAATGAAACCAAGTCTCTGTACAAACTAGCATTGAATGAAACCAAGTCTCTGTACAGGCTAGCATTGAATGAAACCAAGTCTCTCTCAAGGCTAGCATTGAATGAAACCAAGTCTCTCTCCAGGCTAGCATTGAATGAAACCAAGTCTCTCTCCAGGCTAGCATTGAATGAAACCAAGTCTCTGTACAGACTAGCATTGAATGAAACCAAGTCTCTCTCCAGGCTAGCATTGAATGAAACCAAGTCTCTCTCCAGACTAGCATTGAATGAAACCAAGTCTCTGTACAGGCTAGCATTGAATGAAACCAAGTCACTGTACAGGCTAGCATTGAATGAAACCAAGTCTCTGTACAGGCTAGCATTGAATGAAACCAAGTCTCTGTACAGGCTAGCATTGAATGAAACCAAGTCTCTGTACAGGCTAGCATTGAATGAAACCAACTCACTATACAGGCTAGCATTGCATGAAACCAAGTCACTGTAGAGGCTAGCAATGAATGAAACCAAGTCTCTGTACAGGCTAGCATTGCATGAAACCAAGTCTCTGTACAGGCTAGCATTGAATGAAACCAAGTCACTGTAGAGGCTAGCATTGAATGAAACCAAGTCTCTGTACAGGCTAGCAATGAATGAAACCAAGTCACTGTATGTACAGGCTAGCATTGAATGAAACCAAGTCTCTCTCCAGGCGGGCATTGAATGAAACCAAGTATCTGTACAGGCTAGCATTGAATGAAACCAAGTCTCTGTACAGGCTAGCATTGAATGAAACCAAGTCACTGTACAGGCTAGCATTGAATGAAACCAAGTCTCTGTACAGGCTAGCATTGAATGAAACCAAGTCACTGTACAGACTAGCATTGCATGAAACCAAGTCACTGTACAGGCTAGCATTGAATGAAACCAAGTCTCTCTCCAGGCGGGCATTGAATGAAACCAAGTCTCTGTACAGGCTAGCATTGAATGAAACCAAGTCTCTGTACAGGCTAGCATTGAATGAAACCAACTCACTATACAGGCTAGCATTGCATGAAACCAAGTCACTGTAGAGGCTAGCAATGAATGAAACCAAGTCTCTGTACAGGCTAGCATTGCATGAAACCAAGTCTCTGTACAGGCTAGCATTGAATGAAACCAAGTCACTGTAGAGGCTAGCATTGAATGAAACGAAGTCTCTGTACAGGCTAGCAATGAATGAAACCAAGTCACTGTATGTACAGGCTAGCATTGAATGAAACCAAGTCTCTCTCCAGGCGGGCATTGAATGAAACCAAGTATCTGTACAGGCTAGCATTGAATGAAACCAAGTCTCTGTACAGGCTAGCATTGAATGAAACCAAGTCACTGTACAGGCTAGCATTGAATGAAACCAAGTCTCTGTACAGGCTAGCATTGAATGAAACCAAGTCACTGTACAGACTAGCATTGCATGAAACCAAGTCACTGTACAGGCTAGCATTGAATGAAACCAAGTCTCTCTCCAGGCTAGCATTGAATGAAACCAATTCTCTCTCCAGGCTAGCATTGAATGAAACCAAGTCTCTCTCCAGGCTAGCATTGAATGAAACCAAGTCTCTGTATGTACAGGCTAGCATTGAATGAAACCAAGTCTCTCTCCAGGCTAGCATTGAATGAAACCAAGTCTCTGTACCTAGGCTCTCTGAGCATTGAATGAAAAGTCTCTGTAAGGCTAGCATTGAATGAAACCAAGTCTCTCTCAGGCTACATTGAATGAAACCAAGTATCTGTACAGGCTATTGAATGAAACCAAGTCTCTGTACAGGCTAGCATTGAATGAAACCAAGTCACTGTACAGGCTAGCATTGAATGAAACCAAGTCTCTGTACAGGCTAGCATTGAATGAAACCAAGTCACTGTAAGACTAGCATTGCTCACTGTACAGGCTAGCATTGAATGAAACCAAGTCTCTCTCCAGGCTAGCATTGAATGAAACCAATTCTCTCTCCAGGCTAGCATTGAATGAAACCAAGTCTCTCTCCAGGCTAGCATTGAATGAAACCAAGTCTCTGTACAGACTAGCATTGAATGAAACCAAGTCTCTCTCCAGGCTAGCATTGAATGAAACCAAGTCTCTCTCCAGGCTAGCATTGAATGAAACCAAGTCTCTGTACAGGCTAGCATTGAATGAAACCAAGTCTCTGTACAGGCTAGCATTGAATGAAACCAAGTCACTGTACAGACTAGGCTCTCTGTAGCATTGAATGAAACCAAGTCTCTCTCAGGCTAGCATTGAATGAAACCAAGTCTCTCTCCAGGCTAGCATTGAATGAAACCAAGTCTCTCTCAGTAGCAGGCTCTCTCTCCAGGCTAGCATTGAATGAAACCAAGTCTCTGTCAGACTAGCATTGAATGAAACCAAGTCTCTCTCAGGCTAGCATTGAATGAAACCAAGTCTCTGACTAGCATTGAATGAAACCAAGTCTCTGTACAGGCTAGCATTGAATGAAACCAAGTCTCTGTACAGGCTAGCATTGCATGAAACCAAGTCACTGTAGAGGCTAGCAATGAATGAAACCAAGTCTCTGTAGAGGCTAGCATTGAATGAAACCATGTCTCTGTACAGGATAGCATTGAATGAAACCAAGTCTCTCTCCAGGCTAGCATTGAATGAAACCAAGTCTCTGTACAGGCTAGCATTGAATGAAACCAAGTCTCTGTACAGGCTAGCATTGAATGAAACCAAGTCTCTGTACAGGCTAGCATTGAATGAAACCAAGTCACTGTACAGGCTAGCATTGAATGAAACCAAGTCTCTGTACAGGCTAGCATTGCATGAAACCAAGTCTCTGTACAGGCTAGCATTGAATGAAACCAACTCACTATACAGGCTAGCATTGCATGAAACCAAGTCACTGTAGAGGCTAGCAATGAATGAAACCAAGTCTCTGTACAGGCTAGCATTGCATGAAACCAAGACTCTGTACAGGCTAGCATTGAATGAAACCAAGTCACTGTAGAGGCTAGCATTGAATGAAACCAAGTCTCTGTACAGGCTAGCAATGAATGAAACCAAGTCACTGTATGTACAGGCTAGCATTGAATGAAACCAAGTCTCTCTCCAGGCTAGCATTGAATGAAACCAAGTCTCTGTACAGGCTAGCATTGAATGAAACCAAGTCTCTGTACAAACTAGCATTGAATGAAACCAAGTCTCTGTACAGGCTAGCATTGAATGAAACCAAGTCTCTCTCCAGGCTAGCATTGAATGAAACCAAGTATCTGTACAGGCTAGCATTGAATGAAACCAAGTCTCTGTACAGGCTAGCATTGAATGAAACCAAGTCACTGTACAGGCTAGCATTGAATGAAACCAAGTCTCTGTACAGGCTAGCATTGAATGAAACCAAGTCTCTCTCCAGGCTAGCATTGAATGAAAGCAAGTCTCTGTACAGGCTAGCATTGAATGAAACCAAGTCACTGTACAGACTAGCATTGCATGAAACCAAGTCACTGTACAGGCTAGCATTGAATGAAACCAAGTCTCTCTCCAGGCTAGCATTGAATGAAACCAAGTCTCTCTCCAGGCTAGCATTGAATGAAACCAAGTCTCTCTCCAGGCTAGCATTGAATGAAACCAAGTCTCTGTACAGACTAGCATTGAATGAAACCAAGTCTCTCTCCAGGCTAGCATTGAATGAAACCAAGTCTCTCTCCAGACTAGCATTGAATGAAACCAAGTCTCTGTACAGGCTAGCATTGAATGAAACCAAGTCACTGTACAGGCTAGCATTGAATGAAACCAAGTCTCTGTACAGGCTAGCATTGAATGAAACCAAGTCTCTGTACAGGCTAGCATTGAATGAAACCAAGTCTCTGTACAGGCTAGCATTGAATGAAACCAACTCACTATACAGGCTAGCATTGCATGAAACCAAGTCACTGTAGAGGCTAGCAATGAATGAAACCAAGTCTCTGTACAGGCTAGCATTGCATGAAACCAAGTCTCTGTACAGGCTAGCATTGAATGAAACCAAGTCACTGTAGAGGCTAGCATTGAATGAAACCAAGTCTCTGTACAGGCTAGCAATGAATGAAACCAAGTCACTGTATGTACAGGCTAGCATTGAATGAAACCAAGTCTCTCTCCAGGCTAGCATTGAATGAAACCAAGTCTCTGTACAGGCTAGCATTGAATGAAACCAAGTCTCTGTACAAACTAGCATTGAATGCAACCAAGTCTCTGTACAGGCTAGCATGGAATGAAACCAAGTCTCTCTCCAGGCTAGCATTGAATGAAACCAATTCTCTCCAGGCTAGCATTGAATGAAACCAAGTCTCTCTCCAGGCTAGCATTGAATGAAACCAAGTCTCTGTACAGACTAGCATTGAATGAAACCAAGTCTCTCTCAGGCTAGCATTGAATGAAACCAAGTCTCTCTCAGACTAGCATTGAATGAAACCAAGTCTCTGTACAGGCTAGCATTGAGCATCTGAGGCTGCAAACCAAGTCACTGTACAGGCTAGCATTGAATGAAATCAAGTCTCTGTACAGGCTAGCATTGCATGAAACCAAGTCACTGTAGAGGCTAGCAATGAATGAAACCAAGTCTCTGTAGAGGCTAGCATTGAATGAAACCAAGTCTCTGTACAGGATAGCATTGAATGAAACCAAGTCTCTCTCCAGGCTAGCATTGAATGAAACCAAGTCTCTGTACAGGCTAGCATTGAATGAAACCAAGTCTCTGTACAGGCTAGCATTGAATGAAACCAAGTCACTGTACAGGCTAGCATTGAATGAAACCAAGTCTCTGTACAGGCTAGCATTGAATGAAACCAAGTCTCTCTCCAGGCTAGCATTGAATGAAAGCAAGTCTCTGTACAGGCTAGCATTGAATGAAACCAAGTCACTGTACAGACTAGCATTGAATGAAACCAAGTCACTGTACAGGCTAGCATTGAATGAAACCAAGTCTCTGTACAGGCTAGCATTGAATGAAACCAAGTCTCTCTCCAGGCTAGCATTGAATGAAACCAAGTCTCTCTGTACAGGCTAGCATTGAATGAAACCAAGTCTCTGTACAGACTAGCATTGAATGAAACCAAGTCTCTCTCAGGCTAGCATTGAATGAAACCAAGTCTCTCTCCAGACTAGCATTGAATGAAACCAAGTCTCTGCAGGCTAGCATTGAATGAAACCAAGTCACTGTACAGGCTAGCATTGAATGAAACCAAGTCTCTGTACAGGCTAGCATTGAATGAAACCAAGTCTCTGTACAGGCTAGCATTGCATGAAACCAAGTCTCTGTACAGGCTAGCATTGAATGAAACCAAGTCACTGTAGAGGCTAGCAATGAATGAAACCAAGTCTCTGTACAGGCTAGCATTGCATGAAACCAAGTCTCTGTACAGGCTAGCATTGAATGAAACCAAGTCACTGTAGAGGCTAGCATTGAATGAAACGAAGTCTCTGTACAGGCTAGCAATGAATGAAACCAAGTCACTGTATGTACAGGCTAGCATTGAATGAAACCAAGTCTCTCTCCAGGCGGGCATTGAATGAAACCAAGTATCTGTACAGGCTAGCATTGAATGAAACCAAGTCTCTGTACAGGCTAGCATTGAATGAAACCAAGTCACTGTACAGGCTAGCATTGAATGAAACCAAGTCTCTGTACAGGCTAGCATTGAATGAAACCAAGTCACTGTACAGACTAGCATTGCATGAAACCAAGTCACTGTACAGGCTAGCATTGAATGAAACCAAGTCTCTCTCCAGGCTAGCATTGAATGAAACCAATTCTCTCTCCAGGCTAGCATTGAATGAAACCAAGTCTCTCTCCAGGCTAGCATTGAATGAAACCAAGTCTCTGTAATAGCATTGAATGAAACCAAGTCTCTCTCAGGCTAGCATTGAATGAAACCAAGTCTCTGTACAGGCTAGCATTGAATGAAACCAAGTCTCTGTACAAACTAGCATTGAATGAAACCAAGTCTCTGTACAGGCTAGCATTGAATGAAACCAAGTCTCTCTCCAGGCTAGCATTGAATGAAACCAAGTATCTGTACAGGCTAGCATTGAATGAAACCAAGTCTCTGTACAGGCTAGCATTGAATGAAACCAAGTCACTGTACAGGCTAGCATTGAATGAAACCAAGTCTCTGTACAGGCTAGCATTGAATGAAACCAAGTCACTGTACAGACTAGCATTGCATGAAACCAAGTCACTGTACAGGCTAGCATTGAATGAAACCAAGTCTCTCTCCAGGCTAGCATTGAATGAAACCAATTCTCTCTCCAGGCTAGCATTGAATGAAACCAAGTCTCTCTCCAGGCTAGCATTGAATGAAACCAAGTCTCTGTACAGACTAGCATTGAATGAAACCAAGTCTCTCTCCAGGCTAGCATTGAATGAAACCAAGCCTCTGTACAGGCTAGCATTGAATGAAACCAAGTCTCTGTACAGGCTAGCATTGAATGAAACCAAGTCTCTGTACAGACTAGCATTGAATGAAACCAAGTCTCTGTACAGGCTAGCATTGAATGAAACCAAGTCTCTCTCCAGGCTAGCATTGAATGGAACCAAGTCTCTCTCCAGGCTAGCATTGAATGAAACCAATTCTCTCTCCAGGCTAGCATTGAATGAAACCAAGTCTCTCTCCAGGCTAGCATTGAATGAAACCAAGTCTCTGTACAGACTAGCATTGAATGAAACCAAGTCTCTCTCCAGGCTAGCATTGAATGAAACCAAGTCTCTCTCCAGACTAGCATTGAATGAAACCAAGTCTCTGTACAGGCTAGCATTGAATGAAACCAAGTCTCTGTACAGGCTAGCATTGAATGAAACCAAGTCACTGTACAGGCTAGCATTGAATGAAATCAAGTCTCTGTACAGGCTAGCATTGCATGAAACCAAGTCACTGTAGAGGCTAGCAATGAATGAAACCAAGTCTCTGTAGAGGCTAGCATTGAATGAAACCAAGTCTCTGTACAGGATAGCATTGAATGAAACCAAGTCTCTCTCCAGGCTAGCATTGAATGAAACCAAGTCTCTGTACAGGCTAGCATTGAATGAAACCAAGTCTCTGTACAGGCTAGCATTGAATGAAACCAAGTCTCTGTACAGGCTAGCATTGAATGAAACCAAGTCACTGTACAGGCTAGCATTGAATGAAACCAAGTCTCTGTACAGGCTAGCATTGCATGAAACCAAGTCTCTGTACAGGCTAGCATTGAATGAAACCAACTCACTATACAGGCTAGCATTGCATGAAACCAAGTCACTGTAGAGGCTAGCAATGAATGAAACCAAGTCTCTGTACAGGCTAGCATTGCATGAAACCAAGTCTCTGTAGCATTGGCCAAGTCACTGTAGAGGCTAGCATTGAATGAAACCAAGTCTCTGTACAGGCTCAATGAATGAAACTCACTGTATGTACAGGCTAGCATTGAATGAAACCAAGTCTCTGTACAGGCTAGCATTGAATGAAACCAAGTCTCTGTACAAACTAGCATTGAATGAAACCAAGTCTCTGTACAGGCTAGCATTGAATGAAACCAAGTCTCTGTACAGGCTAGCATTGAATGAAACCAAGTATCTGTACAGGCTAGCATTGAATGAAACCAAGTCTCTGTACAGGCTAGCATTGAATGAAACCAAGTCACTGTACAGGCTAGCATTGAATGAAACCAAGTCTCTGTACAGGCTAGCATTGAATGAAACCAAGTCTCTCTCCAGGCTAGCATTGAATGAAAGCAACTCTGTAAGGCTAGCATTGAATGAAACCAAGTCACTGTACAGACTAGCATTGCATGAAACCAAGTCACTGTACAGGCTAGCATTGAATGAAACCAAGTCTCTCTCCAGGCTAGCATTGAATGAAACCAAGTCTCTCTCCAGGCTAGCATTGAATGAAACCAAGTCTCTCTCCAGGCTAGCATTGAATGAAACCAAGTCTCTGTACAGACTAGCATTGAATGAAACCAAGTCTCTCTCAGGCTAGCATTGAATGAAACCAAGTCTCTCTCAGACTAGCATTGAATGAAACCAAGTCTCTGTACAGGCTAGCATTGAATGAAACCAAGTCTCTGTACAGGCTAGCATTGAATGCAACCAAGTCTCTGTACAGGCTAGCATTGAATGAAACCAAGTCTCTCTCCAGGCTAGCATTGAATGAAACCAAGTCTCTGTACAGGCTAGCATTGAATGAAACCAAGTCTCTGTACAAACTAGCATTGAATGAAACCAAGTCTCTGTACAGGCTAGCATTGAATGAAACCAAGTCTCTCTCAGGCTAGCATTGAATGAAACCAAGTATCTGTACAGGCTAGCATTGAATGAAACCAAGTCTCTGTACAGGCTAGCATTGAATGAAACCAAGTCACTGTACAGGCTAGCATTGAATGAAACCAAGTCTCTGTACAGGCTAGCATTGAATGAAACCAAGTCACTGTACAGACTAGCATTGCATGAAACCAAGTCACTGTACAGGCTAGCATTGAATGAAACTCTCTCTCAGGCTAGCATTGAATGAAACCAATTCTCTCTCCAGGCTAGCATTGAATGAAACCAAGTCTCTCTCCAGGCTAGCATTGAATGAAACCAAGTCTCTGTACAGACTAGCATTGAATGAAACCAAGTCTCTCTCCAGGCTAGCATTGAATGAAACCAAGTCTCTCTCCAGGCTAGCATTGAATGAAACCAAGCCTCTGTACAGGCTAGCATTGAATGAAACCAAGTCTCTGTACAGGCTAGCATTGAATGAAACCAAGTCTCTGTACAGACTAGCATTGAATGAAACCAAGTCTCTGTACAGGCTAGCATTGAATGAAACCAAGTCTCTCTCCAGGCTAGCATTGAATGAAACCAAGTCTCTCTCCAGGCTAGCATTGAATGAAACATTGAAATGAAACCAAGTCTCTCTCCAGGCTAGCATTGAATGAAACCAAGTCTCTCTCAGGCTAGCATTGAATGAAACCAAGTCTCTGTACAGACTAGCATTGAATGAAACCAAGTCTCTCTCCAGGCTAGCATTGAATGAAACCAAGTCTCTCTCCAGACTAGCATTGAATGAAACCAAGTCTCTGTACAGGCTAGCATTGAATGAAACCAAGTCTCTGTACAGGCTAGCATTGAATGAAACCAAGTCACTGTACAGGCTAGCATTGAATGAAATCAAGTCTCTGTACAGGCTAGCATTGCATGAAACCAAGTCACTGTAGAGGCTAGCAATGAATGAAACCAAGTCTCTGTAGAGGCTAGCATTGTGAAACCAAGTCTCTGTACAGGATAGCATTGAATGAAACCAAGTCTCTCTCCAGGCTAGCATTGAATGAAACCAAGTCTCTGTACAGGCTAGCATTGAATGAAACCAAGTCTCTGTACAGGCTAGCATTGAATGAAACCAAGTCTCTGTACAGGCTAGCATTGAATGAAACCAAGTCACTGTACAGGCTAGCATTGAATGAAACCAAGTCTCTGTACAGGCTAGCATTGCATGAAACCAAGTCTCTGTACAGGCTAGCATTGAATGAAACCAACTCACTATACAGGCTAGCATTGCATGAAACCAAGTCACTGTAGAGGCTAGCAATGAATGAAACCAAGTCTCTGTACAGGCTAGCATTGCATGAAACCAAGACTCTGTACAGGCTAGCATTGAATGAAACCAAGTCACTGTAGAGGCTAGCATTGAATGAAACCAAGTCTCTGTACAGGCTAGCAATGAATGAAACCAAGTCACTGTATGTACAGGCTAGCATTGAATGAAACCAAGTCTCTCTCCAGGCTAGCATTGAATGAAACCAAGTCTCTGTACAGGCTAGCATTGAATGAAACCAAGTCTCTGTACAAACTAGCATTGAATGAAACCAAGTCTCTGTACAGGCTAGCATTGAATGAAACCAAGTCTCTCTCCAGGCTAGCATTGAATGAAACCAAGTATCTGTACAGGCTAGCATTGAATGAAACCAAGTCTCTGTACAGGCTAGCATTGAATGAAACCAAGTCACTGTACAGGCTAGCATTGAATGAAACCAAGTCTCTGTACAGGCTAGCATTGAATGAAACCAAGTCTCTCTCAGGCTAGCATTGAATGAAAGCAAGTCTCTGTACAGGCTAGCATTGAATGAAACCAAGTCACTGTACAGACTAGCATTGCATGAAACCAAGTCACTGTACAGGCTAGCATTGAATGAAACCAAGTCTCTCTCAGGCTAGCATTGAATGAAACCAAGTCTCTCTCCAGGCTAGCATTGAATGAAACCAAGTCTCTCTCCAGGCTAGCATTGAATGAAACCAAGTCTCTGTACAGACTAGCATTGAATGAAACCAAGTCTCTCTCCAGGCTAGCATTGAATGAAACCAAGTCTCTCTCCAGACTAGCATTGAATGAAACCAAGTCTCTGTACAGGCTAGCATTGAATGAAACCAAGTCACTGTACAGGCTAGCATTGAATGAAACCAAGTCTCTGTACAGGCTAGCATTGAATGAAACCAAGTCTCTGTACAGGCTAGCATTGAATGAAACCAAGTCTCTGTACAGGCTAGCATTGAATGAAACCAACTCACTATACAGGCTAGCATTGCATGAAACCAAGTCACTGTAGAGGCTAGCAATGAATGAAACCAAGTCTCTGTACAGGCTAGCATTGCATGAAACCAAGTCTCTGTACAGGCTAGCATTGAATGAAACCAAGTCACTGTAGAGGCTAGCATTGAATGAAACCAAGTCTCTGTACAGGCTAGCAATGAATGAAACCAAGTCACTGTATGTACAGGCTAGCATTGAATGAAACCAAGTCTCTCTCCAGGCTAGCATTGAATGAAACCAAGTCTCTGTACAGGCTAGCATTGAATGAAACCAAGTCTCTGTACAAACTAGCATTGAATGCAACCAAGTCTCTGTACAGGCTAGCATGGAATGAAACCAAGTCTCTCTCCAGGCTAGCATTGAATGAAACCAATTCTCTCTCCAGGCTAGCATTGAATGAAACCAAGTCTCTCTCCAGGCTAGCATTGAATGAAACCAAGTCTCTGTACAGACTAGCATTGAATGAAACCAAGTCTCTCTCCAGGCTAGCATTGAATGAAACCAAGTCTCTCTCCAGACTAGCATTGAATGAAACCAAGTCTCTGTACAGGCTAGCATTGAATGAAACCAAGTCACTGTACAGGCTAGCATTGAATGAAATCAAGTCTCTGTACAGGCTAGCATTGCATGAAACCAAGTCACTGTAGAGGCTAGCAATGAATGAAACCAAGTCTCTGTAGAGGCTAGCATTGAATGAAACCAAGTCTCTGTACAGGATAGCATTGAATGAAACCAAGTCTCTCTCCAGGCTAGCATTGAATGAAACCAAGTCTCTGTACAGGCTAGCATTGAATGAAACCAAGTCTCTGTACAGGCTAGCATTGAATGAAACCAAGTCTCTGTACAGGCTAGCATTGAATGAAACCAAGTCACTGTACAGGCTAGCATTGAATGAAACCAAGTCTCTGTACAGGCTAGCATTGCATGAAACCAAGTCTCTGTACAGGCTAGCATTGAATGAAACCAACTCACTATACAGGCTAGCATTGCATGAAACCAAGTCACTGTAGAGGCTAGCAATGAATGAAACCAAGTCTCTGTGTGTACAGGCTAGCATTGAATGAAACCAAGTCTCTCTCCAGGCTAGCATTGAATGAAACCAAGTCTCTGTACAGGCTAGCATTGAATGAAACCAAGTCTCTGTACAAACTAGCATTGAATGAAATCAAGTCTCTGTACAGGCTAGCATTGCATGAAACCAAGTCACTGTAGAGGCTAGCAATGAATGAAACCAAGTCTCTGTAGAGGCTAGCATTGAATGAAACCAAGTCTCTGTACAGGATAGCATTGAATGAAACCAAGTCTCTCTCCAGGCTAGCATTGAATGAAACCAAGTCTCTGTACAGGCTAGCATTGAATGAAACCAAGTCTCTGTACAGGCTAGCATTGAATGAAACCAAGTCTCTGTACAGGCTAGCATTGAATGAAACCAAGTCACTGTACAGGCTAGCATTGAATGAAACCAAGTCTCTGTACAGGCTAGCATTGCATGAAACCAAGTCTCTGTACAGGCTAGCATTGAATGAAACCAACTCACTATACAGGCTAGCATTGCATGAAACCAAGTCACTGTAGAGGCTAGCAATGAATGAAACCAAGTCTCTGTGTGTACAGGCTAGCATTGAATGAAACCAAGTCTCTCTCCAGGCTAGCATTGCATGAAACCAAGACTCTGTACAGGCTAGCATTGAATGAAACCAAGTCACTGTAGAGGCTAGCATTGAATGAAACCAAGTCTCTGTACAGGCTAGCAATGAATGAAACCAAGTCACTGTATGTACAGGCTAGCATTGAATGAAACCAAGTCTCTCTCCAGGCTAGCATTGAATGAAACCAAGTATCTGTACAGGCTAGCATTGAATGAAACCAAGTCTCTGTACAGGCTAGCATTGAATGAAACCAAGTCACTGTACAGGCTAGCATTGAATGAAACCAAGTCTCTGTACAGGCTAGCATTGAATGAAACCAAGTCTCTCTCCAGGCTAGCATTGAATGAAAGCAAGTCTCTGTACAGGCTAGCATTGAATGAAACCAAGTCTCTCTCCAGGCTAGCATTGAATGAAACCAAGTCTCTGTACAGACTAGCATTGAATGAAACCAAGTCTCTCTCCAGGCTAGCATTGAATGAAACCAAGTCTCTCTCAGACTAGCATTGAATGAAACCAAGTCTCTGTACAGGCTAGCATTGAATGAAACCAAGTCACTGTACAGGCTAGCATTGAATGAAACCAAGTCTCTGTACAGGCTAGCATTGAATGAAACCAAGTCTCTGTACAGGCTAGCATTGAATGAAACCAAGTCTCTGTACAGGCTAGCATTGAATGAAACCAACTCACTATACAGGCTAGCATTGCATGAAACCAAGTCACTGTAGAGGCTAGCAATGAATGAAACCAAGTCTCTGTACAGGCTAGCATTGCATGAAACCAAGTCTCTGTACAGGCTAGCATTGAATGAAACCAAGTCACTGTAGAGGCTAGCATTGAATGAAACCAAGTCTCTGTACAGGCTAGCAATGAATGAAACCAAGTCACTGTGTGTACAGGCTAGCATTGAATGAAACCAAGTCTCTCTCCAGGCTAGCATTGAATGAAACCAAGTCTCTGTACAGGCTAGCATTGAATGAAACCAAGTCTCTGTACAAACTAGCATTGAATGCAACCAAGTCTCTGTACAGGCTAGCATGGAATGAAACCAAGTCTCTCTCCAGGCGGGCATTGAATGAAACCAAGTATCTGTACAGGCTAGCATTGAATGAAACCAAGTCTCTGTACAGGCTAGCATTGAATGAAACCAAGTCACTGTACAGGCTAGCATTGAATGAAATCAAGTCTCTGTACAGGCTAGCATTGCATGAAACCAAGTCACTGTAGAGGCTAGCAATGAATGAAACCAAGTCTCTGTAGAGGCTAGCATTGAATGAAACCAAGTCTCTGTACAGGCTAGCATTGAATGAAACCAAGTCTCTCTCCAGGCTAGCATTGAATGAAACCAAGTCTCTGTACAGGCTAGCATTGAATGAAACCAAGTCTCTGTACAGGCTAGCATTGAATGAAACCAAGTCTCTGTACAGGCTAGCATTGAATGAAACCAAGTCACTGTACAGGCTAGCATTGAATGAAACCAAGTCTCTGTACAGGCTAGCATTGCATGAAACCAAGTCTCTGTACAGGCTAGCATTGAATGAAACCAACTCACTATACAGGCTAGCATTGCATGAAACCAAGTCACTGTAGAGGCTAGCAATGAATGAAACCAAGTCTCTGTACAGGCTAGCATTGCATGAAACCAAGACTCTGTACAGGCTAGCATTGAATGAAACCAAGTCTCTGTACAGGCTAGCAATGAATGAAACCAAGTCACTGTATGTACAGGCTAGCATTGAATGAAACCAAGTCTCTCTCCAGGCTAGCATTGAATGAAACCAAGTATCTGTACAGGCTAGCATTGAATGAAACCAAGTCTCTGTACAGGCTAGCATTGAATGAAACCAAGTCACTGTACAGGCTAGCATTGAATGAAACCAAGTCTCTGTACAGGCTAGCATTGAATGAAACCAAGTCTCTCTCCAGGCTAGCATTGAATGAAAGCAAGTCTCTGTACAGGCTAGCATTGAATGAAACCAAGTCACTGTACAGACTAGCATTGCATGAAACCAAGTCACTGTACAGGCTAGCATTGAATGAAACCAAGTCTCTCTCCAGGCTAGCATTGAATGAAACCAAGTCTCTCTCCAGGCTAGCATTGAATGAAACCAAGTCTCTCTCAGGCTAGCATTGAATGAAACCAAGTATCTGTACAGGCTAGCATTGAATGAAACCAAGTCTCTGTACAGGCTAGCATTGAATGAAACCAAGTCACTGTACAGGCTAGCATTGAATGAAACCAAGTCTCTGTACAGGCTAGCATTGAATGAAACCAAGTCACTGTACAGACTAGCATTGCATGAAACCAAGTCACTGTACAGGCTAGCATTGAATGAAACCAAGTCTCTCTCCAGGCTAGCATTGAATGAAACCAATTCTCTCTCCAGGCTAGCATTGAATGAAACCAAGTCTCTGTACAGACTAGCATTGAATGAAACCAAGTCTCTCTCCAGGCTAGCATTGAATGAAACCAAGTCTCTCTCCAGACTAGCATTGAATGAAACCAAGTCTCTGTACAGGCTAGCATTGAATGAAACCAAGTCTCTGTACAGGCTAGCATTGAATGAAACCAAGTCACTGTACAGGCTAGCATTGAATGAAATCAAGTCTCTGTACAGGCTAGCATTGCATGAAACCAAGTCACTGTAGAGGCTAGCAATGAATGAAACCAAGTCTCTGTAGAGGCTAGCATTGAATGAAACCAAGTCTCTGTACAGGATAGCATTGAATGAAACCAAGTCTCTCTCCAGGCTAGCATTGAATGAAACCAAGTCTCTGTACAGGCTAGCATTGAATGAAACCAAGTCTCTGTACAGACTAGCATTGAATGAAACCAAGTCTCTGTACAGGCTAGCATTGACTGAAACCAAGTCTCTCTCCAGGCTAGCATTGAATGAAAGCAAGTCACTGTACAGGCTACCATTGAATGAAACCAAGTCTCTCTCCAGGCTAGCATTGAATGAAACCAAGTCTCTCTCCAGGCTAGCATTGAATGAAACCAAGTCTCTCTCCAGGCTAGCATTGAATGAAACCAAGTCTCTGTACAGACTAGCATTGAATGAAACCAAGTCTCTCTCCAGGCTAGCATTGAATGAAACCAAGTCTCTCTCCAGACTAGCATTGAATGAAACCAAGTCTCTGTACAGGCTAGCATTGAATGAAACCAAGTCACTGTACAGGCTAGCATTGAATGAAACCAAGTCTCTGTACAGGCTAGCATTGAATGAAACCAAGTCTCTGTACAGGCTAGCATTGAATGAAACCAAGTCTCTGTACAGGCTAGCATTGAATGAAACCAACTCACTATACAGGCTAGCATTGCATGAAACCAAGTCACTGTAGAGGCTAGCAATGAATGAAACCAAGTCTCTGTACAGGCTAGCATTGCATGAAACCAAGTCTCTGTACAGGCTAGCATTGAATGAAACCAAGTCACTGTAGAGGCTAGCATTGAATGAAACCAAGTCTCTGTACAGGCTAGCAATGAATGAAACCAAGTCACTGTATGTACAGGCTAGCATTGAATGAAACCAAGTCTCTCTCCAGGCTAGCATTGAATGAAACCAAGTCTCTGTACAGGCTAGCATTGAATGAAACCAAGTCACTGTACAGACTAGCATTGCATGAAACCAAGTCACTGTACAGGCTAGCATGGAATGAAACCAAGTCTCTCTCCAGGCTAGCATTGAATGAAACCAATTCTCTCTCCAGGCTAGCATTGAATGAAACCAAGTCTCTCTCCAGGCTAGCATTGAATGAAACCAAGTCTCTGTACAGACTAGCATTGAATGAAACCAAGTCTCTGTACAGGCTAGCATTGAATGAAACCAAGTCTCTCTCCAGGCTAGCATTGAATGAAACCAAGTCTCTGTACAGACTAGCATTGAATGAAACCAAGTCTCTCTCCAGGCTAGCATTGAATGAAACCAAGTCTCTCTCCAGACTAGCATTGAATGAAACGAAGTCTCTGTACAGGCTAGCATTGAATGAAACCAAGTCTCTGTACAGGCTAGCATTGAATGAAACCAAGTCACTGTACAGGCTAGCATTGAATGAAATCAAGTCTCTGTACAGGCTAGCATTGCATGAAACCAAGTCACTGTACAGGCTAGCATTGAATGAAACCAAGTCTCTGTACAGGCTAGCATTGAATGAAACCAAGTCTCTCTCCAGGCTAGCATTGAATGAAAGCAAGTCTCTGTACAGGCTAGCATTGAATGAAACCAAGTCACTGTA
This sequence comes from Oncorhynchus nerka, assembly GCF_034236695.1. Lineage (NCBI taxonomy): Eukaryota > Metazoa > Chordata > Actinopteri > Salmoniformes > Salmonidae > Oncorhynchus > Oncorhynchus nerka. The sequence goes on along the minus strand of NC_088405.1, from coordinate 88,428,239 downwards.
CAGACTAGCATTGCATGAAACCAAGTCACTGTACAGGCTAGCATTGAATGAAACCAAGTCTCTCTCCAGGCTAGCATTGAATGAAACCAAGTCTCTCTCCAGGCTAGCATTGAATGAAACCAAGTCTCTCTCCAGGCTAGCATTGAATGAAACCAAGTATCTGTACAGGCTAGCATTGAATGAAACCAAGTCTCTGTACAGGCTAGCATTGAATGAAACCAAGTCACTGTACAGGCTAGCATTGAATGAAACCAAGTCTCTGTACAGGCTAGCATTGAATGAAACCAAGTCACTGTACAGACTAGCATTGCATGAAACCAAGTCACTGTACAGGCTAGCATTGAATGAAACCAAGTCTCTCTCCAGGCTAGCATTGAATGAAACCAATTCTCTCTCCAGGCTAGCATTGAATGAAACCAAGTCTCTGTACAGACTAGCATTGAATGAAACCAAGTCTCTCTCCAGGCTAGCATTGAATGAAACCAAGTCTCTCTCCAGACTAGCATTGAATGAAACCAAGTCTCTGTACAGGCTAGCATTGAATGAAACCAAGTCTCTGTACAGGCTAGCATTGAATGAAACCAAGTCACTGTACAGGCTAGCATTGAATGAAATCAAGTCTCTGTACAGGCTAGCATTGCATGAAACCAAGTCACTGTAGAGGCTAGCAATGAATGAAACCAAGTCTCTGTAGAGGCTAGCATTGAATGAAACCAAGTCTCTGTACAGGATAGCATTGAATGAAACCAAGTCTCTCTCCAGGCTAGCATTGAATGAAACCAAGTCTCTGTACAGGCTAGCATTGAATGAAACCAAGTCTCTGTACAGACTAGCATTGAATGAAACCAAGTCTCTGTACAGGCTAGCATTGACTGAAACCAAGTCTCTCTCAGGCTAGCATTGAATGAAAGCAAGTCACTGTACAGGCTACCATTGAATGAAACCAAGTCTCTCTCCAGGCTAGCATTGAATGAAACCAAGTCTCTCTCCAGGCTAGCATTGAATGAAACCAAGTCTCTCTCCAGGCTAGCATTGAATGAAACCAAGTCTCTGTACAGACTAGCATTGAATGAAACCAAGTCTCTCTCAGGCTAGCATTGAATGAAACCAAGTCTCTCTCCAGACTAGCATTGAATGAAACCAAGTCTCTGTACAGGCTAGCATTGAATGAAACCAAGTCACTGTACAGGCTAGCATTGAATGAAACCAAGTCTCTGTACAGGCTAGCATTGAATGAAACCAAGTCTCTGTACAGGCTAGCATTGAATGAAACCAAGTCTCTGTACAGGCTAGCATTGAATGAAACCAACTCACTATACAGGCTAGCATTGCATGAAACCAAGTCACTGTAGAGGCTAGCAATGAATGAAACCAAGTCTCTGTACAGGCTAGCATTGCATGAAACCAAGTCTCTGTACAGGCTAGCATTGAATGAAACCAAGTCACTGTAGAGGCTAGCATTGAATGAAACCAAGTCTCTGTACAGGCTAGCAATGAATGAAACCAAGTCACTGTATGTACAGGCTAGCATTGAATGAAACCAAGTCTCTCTCCAGGCTAGCATTGAATGAAACCAAGTCTCTGTACAGGCTAGCATTGAATGAAACCAAGTCACTGTACAGACTAGCATTGCATGAAACCAAGTCACTGTACAGGCTAGCATGGAATGAAACCAAGTCTCTCTCCAGGCTAGCATTGAATGAAACCAATTCTCTCTCCAGGCTAGCATTGAATGAAACCAAGTCTCTCTCCAGGCTAGCATTGAATGAAACCAAGTCTCTGTACAGACTAGCATTGAATGAAACCAAGTCTCTGTACAGGCTAGCATTGAATGAAACCAAGTCTCTCTCCAGGCTAGCATTGAATGAAACCAAGTCTCTGTACAGACTAGCATTGAATGAAACCAAGTCTCTCTCCAGGCTAGCATTGAATGAAACCAAGTCTCTCTCCAGACTAGCATTGAATGAAACGAAGTCTCTGTACAGGCTAGCATTGAATGAAACCAAGTCTCTGTACAGGCTAGCATTGAATGAAACCAAGTCACTGTACAGGCTAGCATTGAATGAAATCAAGTCTCTGTACAGGCTAGCATTGCATGAAACCAAGTCACTGTAGAGGCTAGCATTGAATGAAACCAAGTCTCTGTACAGGCTAGCAATGAATGAAACCAAGTCACTGTATGTACAGGCTAGCATTGAATGAAACCAAGTCTCTCTCCAGGCTAGCATTGAATGAAACCAAGTCTCTGTACAGGCTAGCATTGAATGAAACCAAGTCTCTGTACAAACTAGCATTGAATGAAACCAAGTCTCTGTACAGGCTAGCATTGAATGAAACCAAGTCTCTCTCCAGGCTAGCATTGAATGAAACCAAGTATCTGTACAGGCTAGCATTGAATGAAACCAAGTCTCTGTACAGGCTAGCATTGAATGAAACCAAGTCACTGTACAGGCTAGCATTGAATGAAACCAAGTCTCTGTACAGGCTAGCATTGAATGAAACCAAGTCTCTCTCCAGGCTAGCATTGAATGAAAGCAAGTCTCTGTACAGGCTAGCATTGAATGAAACCAAGTCAATGTACAGACTAGCATTGCATGAAACCAAGTCACTGTCCAGGCTAGCATTGAATGAAACCAATTCTCTCTCCAGGCTAGCATTGAATGAAACCAAGTCTCTCTCCAGGCTAGCATTGAATGAAACCAAGTCTCTGTACAGACTAGCATTGAATGAAACCAAGTCTCTCTCCAGGCTAGCATTGAATGAAACCAAGTCTCTCTCCAGACTAGCATTGAATGAAACCAAGTCTCTGTACAGGCTAGCATTGAATGAAACCAAGTCACTGTACAGGCTAGCATTGAATGAAACCAAGTCTCTGTACAGGCTAGCATTGAATGAAACCAAGTCTCTGTACAGGCTAGCATTGCATGAAACCAAGTCTCTGTACAGGCTAGCATTGAATGAAACCAAGTCACTGTAGAGGCTAGCATTGAATGAAACCAAGTCTCTGTACAGGCTAGCAATGAATGAAACCAAGTCACTGTATGTACAGGCTAGCATTGAATGAAACCAAGTCTCTCTCCAGGCTAGCATTGAATGAAACCAAGTCTCTGTACAGGCTAGCATTGAATGAAACCAAGTCTCTGTACAAACTAGCATTGAATGCAACCAAGTCTCTGTACAGGCTAGCATTGAATGAAACCAAGTCTCTCTCCAGGCTAGCATTGAATGAAACCAAGTATCTGTACAGGCTAGCATTGAATGAAACCAAGTCTCTGTACAGGCTAGCATTGAATGAAACCAAGTCACTGTACAGGCTAGCATTGAATGAAACCAAGTCTCTGTACAGGCTAGCATTGAATGAAACCAAGTCACTGTACAGACTAGCATTGCATGAAACCAAGTCACTGTACAGGCTAGCATTGAATGAAACCAAGTCTCTCTCCAGGCTAGCATTGAATGAAACCAAGCCTCTGTACAGGCTAGCATTGAATGAAACCAAGTCTCTGTACAGGCTAGCATTGAATGAAACCAAGTCTCTGTACAGACTAGCATTGAATGAAACCAAGTCTCTGTACAGGCTAGCATTGAATGAAACCAAGTCTCTCTCCAGGCTAGCATTGAATGAAACCAATTCTCTCTCCAGGCTAGCATTGAATGAAACCAAGTCTCTCTCCAGGCTAGCATTGAATGAAACCAAGTCTCTGTACAGACTAGCATTGAATGAAACCAAGTCTCTCTCCAGGCTAGCATTGAATGAAACCAAGTCTCTCTCCAGACTAGCATTGAATGAAACCAAGTATCTGTACAGGCTAGCATTGAATGAAACCAAGTCTCTGTACAGGCTAGCATTGAATGAAACCAAGTCACTGTACAGGCTAGCATTGAATGAAATCAAGTCTCTGTACAGGCTAGCATTGCATGAAACCAAGTCACTGTAGAGGCTAGCAATGAATGAAACCAAGTCTCTGTAGAGGCTAGCATTGAATGAAACCAAGTCTCTGTACAGGATAGCATTGAATGAAACCAAGTCTCTCTCCAGGCTAGCATTGAATGAAACCAAGTCTCTGTACAGGCTAGCATTGAATGAAACCAAGTCTCTGTACAGGCTAGCATTGAATGAAACCAAGTCTCTGTACAGGCTAGCATTGAATGAAACCAAGTCTCTGTACAGGCTAGCATTGAATGAAACCAAGTCTCTGTACAGGCTAGCATTGAATGAAACCAAGTCACTGTACAGGCTAGCATTGAATGAAACCAAGTCTCTGTACAGGCTAGCAATGAATGAAACCAAGTCACTGTACAGGCTAGCAATGAATGAAACCAAGTCACTGTACAGACTAGCATTGCATGAAACCAAGTCACTGTACAGGCTAGCAATGAATGAAACCAAGTCTCTGTACAGGCTAGCAATGAATGAAACCAAGCCTCTGTACAGGCTAGCATTGAATGAAACCAAGTCTCTGTACAGGCTAGCATTGAATGAAACCAAGTCTCTGTACAGACTAGCATTGAATGAAACCAAGTCTCTGTACAGGCAGGCATTGAATGAAACCAATTCTCTCTCCAGGCTAGCATTGAATGAAACCAAGTCTCTCTCCAGGCTAGCATTGAATGAAACCAAGTCTCTGTACAGACTAGCATTGAATGAAACCAAGTCTCTCTCCAGGCTAGCATTGAATGAAACCAAGTCTCTCTCCAGACTAGCATTGAATGAAACCAAGTCTCTGTACAGGCTAGCATTGAATGAAACCAAGTCTCTGTACAGGCTAGCATTGAATGAAACCAAGTCACTGTACAGGCTAGCATTGAATGAAATCAAGTCTCTGTACAGGCTAGCATTGCATGAAACCAAGTCACTGTAGAGGCTAGCAATGAATGAAACCAAGTCTCTGTAGAGGCTAGCATTGAATGAAACCAAGTCTCTGTACAGGATAGCATTGAATGAAACCAAGTCTCTCTCCAGGCTAGCATTGAATGAAACCAAGTCTCTGTACAGGCTAGCATTGAATGAAACCAAGTCTCTGTACAGGCTAGCATTGAATGAAACCAAGTCTCTGTACAGGCTAGCATTGAATGAAACCAAGTCTCTGTACAGGCTAGCATTGAATGAAACCAAGTCTCTGTACAGGCTAGCAATGAATGAAACCAAGTCACTGTACAGGCTAGCAATGAATGAAACCAAGTCACTGTACAGACTAGCATTGCATGAAACCAAGTCACTGTACAGGCTAGCAATGAATGAAACCAAGTCTCTGTACAGGCTAGCAATGAATGAAACCAAGTCTCTGTACAGGCTAGCAATGAATGAAACCAAGTCTCTGTACAGGCTAGCAATGAATGAAACCAAGTCTATGTACAGGCTAGCAATGAATGAAACCAAGTCTATGTACAGGCTAGCATTGAATGAAACCAAGTCTATGTACAGGCTAGCATTGAATGAAACCAAGTCTATGTACAGGCTAGCATTGCATGAAACCAAGTCACTGTACAGGCTAGCAATGAATGAAACCAAGTCTCTGTACAGGCTAGCAATGAATGAAACCAAGTCTCTGTACAGGCTAGCAATGAATGAAACCAAGTCTCTGTACAGGCTAGCAATGAATGAAACCAAGTCTCTGTACAGGCTAGCAATGAATGAAACCAAGTCACTGTACAGGCTAGCAATGAATGAAACCAAGTCACTGTACAGGCTAGCAATGAATGAAACCAAGTCACTGTACAGGCTAGCAATGAATGAAACCAAGTCACTGTACAGGCTAGCAATGAATGAAACCAAGTCTATGTACAGGCTAGCAATGAATGAAACCAAGTCTATGTACAGGCTAGCAATGAATGAAACCAAGTCTATGTACAGGCTAGCAATGAATGAAACCAAGTCACTGTACAGGCTAGTAATGAATGAAACCAAGTCTATGTACAGGCTAGCAATGAATGAAACCAAGTCACTGTACAGGCTAGCAATGAATGAAACCAAGTCTATGTACAGGCTAGCATTGAACCAGTTGAACAAGGTTCCAGTTGTTATGTGAGAGCCAGAAGGTCTCCCCTGCTTCCCCCTGAGAGTTCTGCTCTCCCTCGCTCCACAACACCTTTCAGATAATCAGCACGGGGAGTTAAAGAAACACTTGTAATATGAGTCAGTTTTCTGCTGTAAAAAAGTCGCAACACTGTTAAAATCTGACCTTCAACTAATAAAACATAGTTGTTCCTTGATAAGCCCATTGATGATTTAGTCAGCTGTTTCATGGCCTTTCACTGCATGCCAGTATTGAGTGGATGAACTCTTGGTTTACCAAGCCACTGTATTTGCTTTCTGAGAGGAAATCTTGCTTTTAACCAATTTTTTTAAGCTAAATAACTGGTTGTTGTCAAACCATCAAATTGCTTGTGAAGGTTTGATTAAAAGAAAACTCCTAAAAGGGTTGTTTGCAGGGGCATTTGGGCATGGCATTTTGGAGTACTTATTTTTCTAGATGTGTATTTATTGAAATGTATTTGGGTCCATTTTCCCATTCTAAATCAATGAATGTGCCATTATGATAACATTATGTCACCAGTAGGAGTAGTAACAGCAATGACAAATGTTTGGTTATTTAGGATTTTTTTAATCGAGGCAACAGATGCTCAAATCTAACGTCATTAACCCTTTTAAAATGATTTACTGAAGTGATATAATTAATAATTTTGCTCACAATGTAATTTCCTTAATTTAAATTGACTAAAACTAAGTGACACTTTGGATCCAGACTCACCACATGATCAATGGAATCCTCAAATAAACCATTTTGTGAATGCACCCACAGATTGTTTTGAGGAGATGGGAAACTCCATTGGAATTGTATTCACGTCCATTGTGTCTATTGCCCATACGTCGTCAATGGGCCGTACAGGTCATTGTGGGACAAGGAGTGAATGCGAGTCAATTGTGCGCAAGCTAAAAAACCCAACATCAGCATGAATTTCTGAGATGTGAGATTATTTTCTGTAATATTGTATAGCTTTGGAATCGTGACATTACATACACTTGAGGAAAATAGGCATGTTTCTCAACTCATACCCTGACTTTGAGAAGGGATTGCGTGATGATTAGCTTAGCAACTGCATGACACAGCATGACAATGTGAATGTGATTGTCCAACAGTCTGCTTGGTGGGGGGGGTGTTATACGTTTCTCCATTCATTGCCCAATGGGATTATCTATCTCCTCCTTTCTCTAATATCTCTGATGCACTATTTTGTGAATGCGCCATGTTGTGAATTTTATTTTATTTTTTACCTTTATTTAACTATGCAAGTCAGTTAAGAACAAATTCTTATTTTCAATGACGGCCTAGGAACCGTGGGTTAACTGCCTGTTCAGGGGCAGAACGACAGATTTGTACCTTGTCAGCTCGGGGATTTGAACTTGCAACCTTCTGGTTACTAGTCCAACGCTCTAACCACTAGGCTACCCTGCCGCCCCAATGCGCCATGTTGTGAATGCGGCATGTTATGAAGGCACCATGTTATGAATGTGCCATGTTGTGAATGCGCCATGTTGTGAATGCACCATGTTGTCGTTAAAACTACGATCCATTATGACCCATTATCAGAACCCTGTTCAGGATAGCTGCTAGCCTCAGCGGAGAAATATACTGACAACACGATGTCTCTCTCTCCATCTCTTGTCCTACATTTTATATTGGAGGGAATTAAGTGTGTTCCAAAAGGCAATCAGATTGTGGCTCAAAATCAATTTCTTATTCAATCTGCTGTGTCCACTTCCTGTTCTGAAAGGGAGAGGGGGGTTAAGGGGGGAGAGAGAGTGGGAGAAAGAGAGAGAGAAAGGGATAGAGAGAGAGCAAGGGAGGGAGGGAGGGACAGAGAGAGAGAGGGGGAGAGGGAGAAAAATAGAGGGAGGAAGTGAGAGAGAGAGAGAGGGGGAGAGAAAGAGAGAGACAGAGAGAGAGAAGTGGAGGGAGAACAGGAGAGGGAGGAAGAGAGACAGAGAGAGAGAGGAAGGAGAGAGAGGGAGAAAGAGATAGAGAGACAGAGAGAGAGAGTGATAGAGAGAAAGTGCGAGAGAGAGAAGGAGGGAGAGAGAGAGAGGATCACACTGCAAATGGACCCATTCTCCTCAGTGCTAACACCTCCAAACATGACCTTAAGGGAAAGAAAATACATGAGAACAGAGCTCTGAAGATGAGACATAATCAGTGGGAGAGCAAGCGCGAAAGAAGGAGTATGAGAGAGACAGAATTGAGTATAGCCAATCTTCTGTGGTTTTGGAGAGACATCTCACTTCTCCCAGTGAGTTAAATTACTTTTGTCAACCTTCAAGAGATTTCACAAGGTAAGATCATTTTCCATCAGAGATGTCTTCTATCAACACTCGGGGGAGTATTATGTCAACGCAGAGAAAGAGTCGGAGAGGAGGGGGAGGAAAGAAACAGAGAGGAGGGTGAAGAAAGAGACAGATAGGAGGGTGAAGAAATAGACAGAGAGGAGGGTGAAGAAAAAGACAGAGAGGAGGGTGAAGAAAGAGACAGAGAGGAGGGTGAAGAAAAAGACAGAGAGGAGGGTGAAGAAAAAGACAGAGTGGAGGGTGAAGAAAGAGAGTGTGGGAAGAAATAGAGAGGAGGGTGAAGAAATAGACAGAGAGGAGGGTGAAGAAAAAGACAGATAAGAGGGTGAAGAATGAGACAGAGAGGAGGGTGAAGAAAAATACAGAGAGGAGGGTGAAGTAAAAGACAGAGTGGAGGGTGAAGAAAGAGAGTGTGGGAAGAAATAGAGAGGAGGGTGAAGAAATAGACAGAGAGGAGGGTGAAGAAATAGACAGAGAGGAGGGTGAAGAAAAAGACAGAGAGGAGGGTGAAGAAAAAGACAGAGTGGAGGGTGAAGAAAGAGAGTGAAGAAATAGAGAGGAGGTGGGAAGAAAGGGTGAAGAAAGAGACAGAGAGGAGGGTGAAGAAAAAGACAGAGAGGAGGGTGAAGAAAAAGACAGAGAGGAGGGTGAAGAAATAGACAGAGAGGAGGGTGAAGAAATAGACAGAGAGGAGGGTGAAGAAAGAGACAGAGAGGAGGGTGAAGAAAGAGACAGAGAGGAGGATGAAGAAAGAGACAGAGAGGAGGGTGAAGAAAGAGACAGAGAGGAGGATGAAGAAAGAGACAGAGAAGAGGGTGAAGAAATAGACAGAAAGGAGGGTGAAGAAAGAGAGGAGGGTGAAGAAAGAGACAGAGAGGAGGGTGAAGAAAGAGACAGAGAGGAGGGTGAAGAAAGAGACAGAGAGGAGGGTGAAGAAAGAGACAGAGAGGAGGATGAAGAAAGAGAGAGAGGAGGTGAAGAAAGAGACAGAGAGGAGGGTGAAGAAAGATACAGAGAAGAGGGTGAAGAAATAGACAGAAAGGAGGGTGAAGAAAGAGAGGAGGGTGAAGAAAGAGAGTGTACTCACAGTGAGTTTTGCGTGCAAACGCGTTTGCAGGCTTGCTCATGTATGTGTACTCACAGTGAGTTTGGGCGGCTCTGTAAGTTCTGCCTGGCAGTCAGGCCCCTGTCCTGGTCCCTGTCAGTGCTGGTCAGGCTGTTGCGTGGGGTCCAGCTGTGGCCGTGGCTGCCACTGCTGTTATGGTTGACCGCTGCTGAGGAGGAGGAGGGGTTGGCTGAAGGGTTGTTGTGGGGAGCCTTGGCCTGGGCTGGCTGCAGCTGCTGGAGCTCTGGAGTAGAGTTCACTACCACACTGTTCCTCTCCTCCACTACATAACAGCAGTAAGAAGATGTATATGTTACACTAACCACTTGAGTTGGTGAGGAGGATATTTAATATTGGTGATCAATGTGTCAGCCGCTGACTCAAATGCTCTCAATATATACATTGTTTTACATTTGAAAAAGGAGAAGAAAGTCATTTAAATTAAGAAGGATGAACAAATCTCAGGCAATTTGAATGTCCTGACTGACACTGAACATTAGGAAGGGTGTGTGGGATGAAGAGAGACTGTTGTGCCCACCTTTCTGGGAGTGTGTGGGTGTGTGGAAGAGGGTGAGGGGTCTCTCGCTGCAGGACGGGGCCTTGCTCTCCGTGCTCCTCCTCCGCGGCTGCAGGTTGAGCTGTAGGTTGGCCGGGCCACCTCCCGGAACTGGCATGTCATTGAATATCTGCACACACAGCACTGGCATAATCAACCTTCCCATACTGTACACTGACTACAGGTACCCACCCATGGCTAAATAAACTTACTCACACAACTATACATTTAGTTTGACAATGAAATTGTAGGGCCTGTGTGAGGAAATGGTATTACAACTTACAGATTCACTACATGGCCTAAAGTATGTGGACACCTGCTTGTCGAACATCTCATTCAAAAATCATGGGCATTAATATGGAGTTGGTCCCCCCTTTGCTGTTATAACAGCCTCCACTCTTCTGGGTAGGCTTTCCACTAGATGTTGGAACATTGCTGTGGGGACTTGCTTCCATTCGGCCACAAGAGCATTAGTAAGGTCGGCACTGATGTTGGGCGATTAGGCCCGGCTCGCAGTCGGCGGTCCAACTCATCCCAAAGGTGTTCGATGGGGTTGAGGTCAGGGATCTGTGCAGGCCAGGAAAGTTCTGTCATGACGTTGGCCTGGGGGTAGGTTTATGACAGTCATAAATACCTCTTCCCCCCTTTTTCCTCTCTCTACCCTACTGATGTGACATTTGAAAACCCCTTGGTTAACATAGAGATTCTGGGAACATCAGAAGGTTGGGGGAAATGAACTATATTCTGGTAATCCGACCAATTGAACATATGCGGTGAAACTTAATGAATATGATGTCAGTTCGGTTGTCATCTGAGACATTCTCATCAATGATAAGATGACATAAACTCTACAGTGGAAAGTCTACACATCAGAGTTATCGGATTCACATGGAATTGTTGTTCAATTTAAATGTTTGAATATGAAATGATTTGTGATGGGATGAAATGTGATTTCAGCTTCTAAAATGTGAGAATTGGGTTTTCATAAGGTTAGGGCTCTGCTCAATCAGTGGCCCGCCCCTGTGAAGAGTCATGGGTTATAAAACTTTTCAGACACACCCTTCTCGCTCCACTATATAAAGTATTGACGAAAATGTAACCTCCTGTTCCGAGGATGTGAGGACGACGGTCCGATGTCAGAATGGTTCAGATAATAACTACAGAACAAAGCCAACATCAGCGTGAGCTTTGGTTGCGAATGGTATGAACTTTGAACTCTTATGCACTACAGAAGTGATACCTCCTAGCCGTTGAGTTAGCAACAGCAGCTGCAAACGAGGGTTAGGAAGGAACAGACAGAGTATCCCGTCTATCACACAACGACATTACTACAATGTATCCAATTGACCACCAGAGACATTCTTCAAAGGACAAAAGACTCGGTTTGGCAACACGGCCTTCCATCTACCACCAACCTACTGAAGCGCAACTCAGAGTAAATATTTATTGCATTTTCCTTTTCCAAATGGGCGGTAATTTATAATGCATAATATACTGTATTTACGATAGCAAAGCTTTTTCCTTTGTTACTCAGTCTTCCCGCTCTTTCACTCAAACCCAGCCCCTTTTCTTTTGTGTAACAAGCTGTCATATCTGTTCCACCCGCTAGGGACGTTTTCCTTTATGACGTAATTTGTAATCAAGTTATGATTAATTATGTGTATGTGTAATTCTGTGTGATTAGTTAGGTATTTAGTAAATAAATAATTAAACCCAATTTTGTATTGCTGATTCAACTTGTTAGCCAGGGTTCATGCAGATACCCAAGAATTTACTACTTTCAGATGAGACTGAATTAAGGTGAAGATTAATATCGACTGCTATTGATGTAAAATATTACTAGGTCTTTAAGAGTTTATTCAGAAGATAACAGCTCTATAAATATTATTTTGTGGTGCCCGACTCTCTAGTTAATTACATTTACATGATTAGCTCAATCAGGTAATATTAATCACAGAGAAATTATTTTATAGAATAGCATGTCATATCACTTAATCCGGCATAGCCAAAGACACGACAGTTCTTTCACACCGATCTCGACAAATCATTTCTGTATGGACCTCACTTTGTGCAAGGGGGCATTGTCATACTGAAACAAGAAAGGGCCTTCCCAAAACTGTTGCCACATTGGAAGCACAGATTCATCTAGAATGTCATTGTATGCCGTAGTGCTAAGACTTCCCTTCACTGGACGTAAGGGGCCTAGCCCGAACCATGAAAAACAGCCCCAGAGCATTATTCCTTCTCCTCCAACAAACTTTGCAGTTAGCACTATTCATTTGGGCAGGTACCATTCTCCTGGCTCATCCAAACCCAGATTCGTCCGTCAAACTGCCAGATGGTGAAGAGTGATTCATCACTCCAGAGAACGTGTTTCCCTGCTCCAGTGTCCAACGGCGGCGAGCTTTACACCATTCCAGTCGAAGCTTGGCATTGCGCATGGTGATATTAGGCTTGTGTGCAGCTGCTCGGCCATGGAAACACATTTCATGAAGCTCCCGGCAAACAGTTATTGTGCTGATGTTTCTTCCAGAGGCAGTTTGGAACTCGGTAGTGAGTGTTGCATCCGAGGACAGACAATTTATGTGCGCAACGCGCATCAGCACTCGGTGGTCCTGTTCTGTGAGCTTGTGTGGCCTACCACTTCATGGCTGAGCTGTTGTTGCTCCTAGACGTTTCCACTTCACAATAACATCACTTACAGTGGTCCCGGGGAAGCTGCTATCAGGGCAGAAATTTGACTAACTGACTTGGAAAGGTGGCATCCTACACTATATATACAGAAGTATGTGGACACACCTTCAAATTAGTGGATTCGGCTATTTCAGCCACACCCGTTGCTGACAGGTGTATACAATTGAGCACACAGCCAATCTCCATAGACAAACATTGGCAGTAGAATGGCCTTACTGAAGAGCTCAGTGACTTTCAACATGGCACCATCATAGGAAGTCCATGATTTTGGAATGATATGTTCAACGGGTCGATGTCCATTTCCTTTTGGGGATGTAGTGTATGACGGTGCCACGTTGAAAGTCACTGAGCTCTTCAGTAACGGAGAGAGTGTCCACATACTTAATACCATGCCACTCTCATAATGCTTCAGTTATTCAGAAATGTTATCAGCATTATGACAAGGATGATTATTTTCCCAACACTGTGTTCTCCATTCCTCTGACAACATTTCTCTCATTCCATTCAGATAATTCAATCAAAAGTCTGGGGCAGATGAATCTCAGAATCAATCGCTGCTCAAGTAAATGTGGATCATTAGTTTTCACAGACACACGTTGTGATAAATACTCCTCCACCCTGGCTAACCAGATTACAGTTCTGGTCTCTCCCTCCCTCCCTCCAACGGGCCCATTATCCGCCAGGGGCCAATATGGGACTTGGAGACGAACCCTGTCATCCAGGTAAGAGAGATAAGATAAGGTGTTGGATTGTGTTGAACAGAACTTCTCTCTCAGAGACCCCTCACTGACTGACTCACCCTCTCGTGGTTCTCGATGAGGATCTCCACCACAATGTTCTGGAACTTGATGTCCATGATGGCTGCCACAGTCTCTTCCTGCGGCCTCAGCAGAGTTGGGCCGAACACCACCCCCAGGTTAGCCACAGTCATCAGGTTCTGCTGGTGGTGATTGGCCACACTGGGGAGGTCGTGAGGTAAGGGTGGGGGGGAGCGAGGAAAGATGTGTGAGACTTTACTTTTACATTTTGGTCTTTTAGCAGCCGCTCTTATCTAGAGAGACTTACATGAGCAGTTAGAGTGAAATGTCTTGCTCATGGGTACATTGCCCGATTTTTCACCTAGTCAGCTCGGGGATTCGAACCAGCAACCATTCTGTTATTGGCCCAATACTCTTAACCGCTAGGCTACCTGCCGCACTTTAAAGATGTGTCCTGCTAGTGTGCTATAAAAGGATAGGGTTCCATTTGGTTTGCAGTATAAATCATTGATTAATTGTGACACATCTCACTAATGCCAGTTGGCTGGCATTCATATTGAGGGCACACATTCTTCCCAATCAAAGTAAAATTGCAAATGGGAGTTTTGCACTGTTGATATCAGCTAAACTCCATAAAAAAATGAATTTTCTCTTTGGCCCTGTCCAGAGTTAGTGTTGCATGGTGTTGCTACTTCCTGAGTGACACTGCTGGGTCGTTCCACGAAATGACTGCCTTTTGTGACCCTTTCATATTTTAAATAGAAATTGTGCACCAATATTGAATTTTAAAAGGCTGTTATATTAAATGAAGCGCCCTTTAATATAGGCCACATGGAAAATGCAATAAATCAGATGTTTTATGAATATGAATAAAGGCTTGTTAAAGTGCCCTCCGTCACCCTGTGTCACTTCCAGGAAGATACAAACCCCCTTAATTCAGCCTTAGTTATTTTTGTTGCTTCGACAGTCATTTCTGAAGATCATTATTTATTTCATGTGGCTAGTGATTAATTTCCGTCTGTCCCTCATTTTAAGGTCAACCCTGTTACGTGAACCGAACTCTTGTTTTAATATGGTGGAACTTTAAACATCTAATAGTCAAATCATAGAGTTTGACATTTTCAGGTGTTTTGTGGTGGGAAACTGAGCAGGTAGAATGTAACACGTCAACCCTGTTACCCGTAGACAGACAGGCTTGAAAATGTTTGAACAATTTAAAAAATGTTGTGAAGTTTGCATTCAATTGCCACTCCCTGTTGCACACAACAAGCTTCCATTCCCCCTGTCACGTGGGAATTTATGGGTGATTTAAGAAGAAATCGTCAACCATGTTACTTTATAAAGACCCAATGCAGCAGTTTTTATATCAATATCATGGAGTTTCTGTGTAACAATTAAGTACCTTACTGTAATAGATTTCCATTAAAATGGGCATAAATAGTTTTAAAGCAAAAAACTATTTCTCAAGCAAGAATTTTGCTATTAGTGTCTGGGAGTTGTCTGAGTGGGAGGGAAAAACTGTCAGGTTTGGTACTCTCTTTGTTATTGGTCTATTAACCCATTTACCGTATGGTGATGTCACCATAGAAAAAACGAAACTCTGCCCACGCAAACCTGCTAATCGGAAAATGCTGTATAGACTATATTTTCAACCAGCTATGAGGAAATAACACTGATCACATTTTATTCTCTCACTTTTACAGTGTTAGTTTCATCAGCTGCTATACAGTGTGATATAAAACACAGCACTGGGCCTCAGACAGGTACTATATCTTTTGATGAAGTTGAACATGTGCTCTTTATGACAGAATGTTAAAATGAGGTGAAACCATTTTTCTATAATTTTTTTACCAAGTTACACTTCTCAAAAGGCAGCAAATCGATGGAACAACCCTGCTGCATCATAGTGCACATGCCAACCAAGTTAAGCCCTTCTTTTAGCTGGGGTCAAACACTGTCATTATCTAACATCTGCCCAGTCCTATAAAAACACTGTCATTATCCAACATCTGCCCATTCCTATAAAAACACTGTCATTATCCAACATCTGCCCAGTCCTATAAAACACTGTCATTATCCAACATCTGCCCAGTCCTATAAAAACACTGTCATTATCTAACATCTGCCCATTCCTATAAAAACACTGTCATTATCCAACATCTGCCCAGTCCTATAAAAACACTGTCATTATCCAACATCTGCCCAGTCCTATAAAACACTGTCATTATCCAACATCTGCCCAGTCCTATAAAAACACTGTCATTATCCAACATCTGCCCAGTCCTATAAAACACTGTCATTATCCATAAAACACTGTCATTATCCAACATCTGCCCAGTCCTATAAAAACACTGTCATTATCCAACATCTGCCCAGTCCTATAAAACACTGTCAGTCATTATCCAACATCTGCCCAAAAAAACACTGTCATTATCCAACATCTGCCCAGTCCTATAAAACACTGTCATTATCCAACATCTGCCCAGTCCTATAAAAACACTGTCATTATCCAACATCTGCCCATTCCTATAAAACACTGTCATTGTCCAACATCTGCCCATTCCTATAAAACACTGTCATTATCCAACATCTGCCCAGTCCTATAAAAACACTGTCATTATCTAACATCTGCCCATTCCATTATAAAAGTCCTATAAAACACTGTCATTATCCAACATCTGCCCAGTCCTATAAAACACTGTCATTATCCAACATCTGCCCATCTCCTATAAAAACACTGTCATTATCCAACATCTGCCCATTCCTATAAAAACACTGTCATTATCCAACATCTGCCCATTCCTATAAAATCTGCCCACTGTCATTATCCAACATCTGCCCAGTCCTATAAAAACACTGTCATTATCCAACATCTGCCCAGTCCTATAAAACACTGTCATTATCCAACATCTGCCCAGTCCTATAAAACACTGTCATTATCCAACATCTGCCCATTCCTATAAAACACTGTCATTATCCAACATCTGCCCAGTCCTATAAAACACTGTCATTATCCAACATCTGCCCATTCACTATAAAACACTGTCATTATCTCTGCCCAACATCATTATCCAACATCTGCCCAGTCCTATAAAACACTGTCATTATCCAACATCTGCCCAGTCCTATAAAACACTGTCATTATCCAACATCTGCCCAGTCCTATAAAAACAATGTCATTATCCAACATCTACCCATTCCTATAAAACACTGTCATTATCCAACATCTGCCCAGTCCTATAAAACACTGTCATTATCCAACATCTGCCCATTCCTATAAAAACACTGTCATTATCCAACATCTGCCCAGTCCTATAAAACACTGTCATTATCCAACATCTGCCCAGTCATTATCTCTATAAAAACACTGTCATTATCCAACATCTGCCCATTCCTATAAAACACTTCCTATAAAACACTGTCATTATCCAACATCTGCCCAGTCCTATAAAACACTGTCATTATCCAACATCTGCCCAGTCCTATAAAAACACTGTCATTATCCAACATCTGCCCATTCCTATAAAAACACTGTCATTATCCAACATCTGTCATTATCCATCTGCCCAGTCCTATAAAAAAACACTGTCATTATCCAACATCTGCCCAGTCCTATAAAACACTGTCATTATCCAACATCTGCCCAGTCCTATAAAACACTGTCATTATCCAACATCTGCCCAGTCCTATAAAAACACTGTCATTATCCAACATCTGCCCAGTCCTATAAAAACACTGTCATTATCCAACATCTGCCCAGTCCTATAAAACACTGTCATTATCCAACATCTGCCCAGTCCTATAAAAACACTGTCATTATCCAACATCTGCCCATTCCTATAAAACACTGTCATTATCCAACATCTGCCCATTCCTATAAAACACTGTCATTATCCAACATCTGCCCAGTCCTATAAAAACACTGTCATTATCCAACATCTGCCCATTCCTATAAAAACACTGTCATTATCCAACATCTGCCCAGTCCTATAAAACACTGTCATTATCCAACATCTGCCCAGTCCTATAAAAACACTGTCATTATCCAACATCTGCCCATTCCTATAAAACACTGTCATTATCCAACATCTGCCCATTCCTATAAAACACTGTCATTATCCAACATCTGCCCATTCCTATAAAAACACTGTCATTATCCAGCATCTGCCCATTCCTATAAAAACACTGTCATTATCCAACACTGTCATTATCCAACATCTGCCCATTCCTATAAAACACTGTCATTATCCAACATCTGCCCAGTCCTATAAAACACTGTCATTATCCAACATCTGCCCAGTCCTATAAAACACTGTCATTATCCAACATCTGCCCATTCCTATAAAAACACTGTCATTATCCAGCATCTGCCCATTCCTATAAAAACACTGTCATTATCCAACATCTGCCCAGTCCTATAAAAACACTGTCATTATCCAACATCTGCCCAGTCCTATAAAACACTGTCATTATCCAACATCTGCCCAGTCCTATAAAACACTGTCATTATCCAACATCTGCCCATTCCTATAAAACACTGTCATTATCCAACATCTGCCCAGTCCTATAAAACACTGTCATTATCCAACATCTGCCCATTCCTATAAAACACTGTCATTATCCAACATCTGCCCAGTCCTATAAAACACTGTCATTATCCAACATCTGCCCAGTCCTATAAAACACTGTCATTATCCAACATCTGCCCAGTCCTATAAAAACAATGTCATTATCCAACATCTACCCATTCCTATAAAACACTGTCATTATCTAACATCTGCCCAGTCCTATAAAACACTGTCATTATCCAACATCTGCCCATTCCTATAAAACACTGTCATTATCCAACATCTGCCCAGTCCTATAAAAACACTGTCATTATCCAACATCTGCCCAGTCCTATAAAAACACTGTCATTATCCAACATCTGCCTAATTCATTCCTATAAAACATTCCTATAAAACACTGTCATTATCCAACATCTGCCCAGTCCTATAAAAACACTGTCATTATCCAACATCTGCCCAGTCCTATAAAAACACTGTCATTATCTAACATCTGCCCATTCCTATAAAAACACTGTCATTATCCAACATCTGCCCAGTCCTATAAAAACACTGTCATTATCCAACATCTGCCCAGTCCTATAAAAACACTGTCATTATCCAACATCTGCCCATTCCTATAAAACACTGTCATTATCCAACATCTGCCCATTCCTATAAAACACTGTCATTATCCAACATCTGCCCATTCCTATAAAACACTGTCATTATCCAACATCTACCCATTCCTATAAAACACTGTCATTATCCAACATCTGCCCATTCCTATAAAACACTGTCATTATCCAACATCTGCCCATTCCTATAAAAACACTGTCATTATCCAACATCTGCCCAGTCCTATAAAAACACTGTCATTATCCATTCACATTATCTCTACCCATTCCTATAAAAACAAAAACACTGTCATTATCCAACATCTGCCCAGTCCTATAAAAACACTGTCATTATCCAACATCTACCCATTCCTATAAAACACTGTCATTATCCAACATCTACCCATTCCTATAAAACACTGTCATTATCCAACATCTGCCCATTCCTATAAAAACACTGTCATTATCAACATCTCATTATAAAAACACAGCATCTGCCCAGTCCTATAAAAACACTGTCATTATCCAACATCTACCCATTCCTAGTCCTACCCCATAAAAACACTGTCATTATCCAACATCTGCCCATTCCTATAAAAACACTGTCATTATCCAACATCTGCCCATTCATATAAAACACTGTCATTATCCAACATCTGCCCAGTCCTATAAAAACACTGTCATTATCCAACATCTGCCCATTCCTATAAAAACACTGTCATTATCCAACATCTGCCCAGTCCTATAAAAACACTGTCATTATCCAACATCTGCCCAGTCCTATAAAAACACTGTCATTATCCAACATAGTAACATGATAGTAACCTATCGTCACTCTGACATGGTATTGAGAAAGACAGATGGCAAACCGCCTCCGTTGGACAACAATAAATAGGCTAAGAGTTTTAACTCTACTGCCTGCCTCTGATAGTAACCTATCGTCACTCTGACATGGTATTGAGAAAGACAGATGGCAAACCGCCTCCTTTGGACAACAATAAATAGGCTAAGAGTTTTAACTCTGCTGCCTGCCTCTGATAGTAACCTATCGTCACTCTGACATGGTATTGAGAAAGACAGATGGCAAACCGCCTCCTTTGGACAACAATAAATAGGCTAAGAGTTTTAACTCTGCTGCCTGCCTCTGATAGTAACCTATCGTCACTCTGACATTGTATTGAGAAAGACAGATGGCAAACCGCCTCCGTTGGACAACAATAAATAGGCTAAGAGTTTTAACTCTGCTGCCTGCCTCTGATAGTAACCTATCGTCACTCTGACATTGTATTGAGAAAGACAGATGGCAAACCGCCTCCGTTGGACAACAATAAATAGGCTAAGAGTTTTAACTCTGCTGCCTGCCTCTGATAGTAACCTATCGTCACTCTGACATTGTATTGAGAAAGACAGATGGCAAACTGCCTCCATTGGACAACAATTCCCAGAAGAAGAGGATGAGTCCGGCGACCAAACTAATGACGTGTGTTGTTTTTCCGTGGTGGTGT
Source organism: Oncorhynchus nerka (assembly GCF_034236695.1). Classification (NCBI taxonomy): domain Eukaryota; kingdom Metazoa; phylum Chordata; class Actinopteri; order Salmoniformes; family Salmonidae; genus Oncorhynchus; species Oncorhynchus nerka. The sequence continues at coordinate 88,408,116 of NC_088405.1, read as the reverse complement.
AGAGGAGGAACACAGGGGAAAGCTAGGAGCCATTACTGGTGTCAACACTACAGTTCTGAGTTCATTACCAAGCCACACCTGGGTGGGTGTGGTAGTGGCTTTCGGCATGGGTGGGGGATTTGTAACATGGTCTGCATCCAAAATGGACACCCTATTCCCTAAATAGTGCACTATATAAGGAATAGGGTGCATGTGGGAGTCAGTTGTGGTCATGGCCGTCAGCGCGGTACAGGAGGATTTGTAACACAGTACATGGGAGACCCCAGGGGAGTGGGCCTAAACCAAACCTACTTTGCCAAGTGTTTCGTAAGCAGGTCCAGCATCTGCCGGTTCTTCTCTGGGAGCCAGTGGACGATGCTATGGATCTCTGTGATCCTCGCCTCCTGATTGTCACGTTCTAGAGAGAGAAGAGAGAAGAGGGAGAGAGGAGAGAGAAGAGGAGAAGAGAGAGAGATAAGATAGAGAAGAGAACGAAGAGAGAGAGAGATGGTAAGGTGAGGTAAGGACGCTGTCTAAATAACAGTGACAACGTCATGTAGAACACTCAGATGTGTTTCTAGACATCCTACTACCCAAAACATCCGTTTCCTCAGATTCCTAATAAGGCTTTCCAGCTATTGCCATTATCACAACAACAGTGTTGCATTTACCAGAAGACTGGTGAAAATAATACAGTAATACTTGCCCTTGGTTCAATCTCCTTTCAACCCACATGAAGAAATACTACAGTTGACAATAGAATACTACTGTACTTACTATAGAAAAGAGCAGAAGCTCTGAACTCTCTGTTCAGACCTACCTACCTACAGGTTATAGAAAAGAGCAGAAGCTCTGAACTCTCTGTTCAGACCTACCTACCTACAGGTTATAGAAAAGAGCAGAAGCTCTGAACTCTCTGTTCAGACCTACCTACCTACAGGTTATAGAAAAGAGCAGAAGCTCTGAACTCTCTGTTCAGACCTACCTACCTACAGGTTATAGAAAAGAGCAGAAACTCTGAACTCTCTGTTCAGACCTACCTACCTACAGGTTATAGAAAAGAGCAGAAACTCTGAACTCTCTGTTCAGACCTACCTACCTACAGGTTATAGAAAAGAGCAGAAACTCTGAACTCTCTGTTCAGACCTACCTACCTACAGGTTATAGAAAAGAGCAGAAGCTCTGAACTCTCTGTTCAGACCTACCTACCTACAGGTTATAGAAAAGAGCAGAAACTCTGAACTCTCTGTTCAGACCTACCTACCTACAGGTTATAGAAAAGAGCAGAAACTCTGAACTCTCTGTTCAGACCTACCTACAGGTTATCGAAAAGAGCTACAGGGTTATAGAAAGAGCAGAAGCTCTGAACTCTTTGTTCAGACCTACCTACCTACAGGTTATAGAAAAGAGCAGACCTACCTACCTACAGGTTATAGAAAAGAGCAGAAGCTCTGAACTCTCTGTTCAGACCTACCTAGCTACAGGTTATAGAAAACCTTTTAACAACCTGCTCTTTTAGTATTTCTCCAGTAGGTTTCCTCAAGGAGAAAGCCTCCAGAGTCTATGCCAAAGACAATAAAACAAAAACACTAGAGATAGGTTGGCTAAAAAAGTCACAAAAACTATGTGCGCGCTTCCATGCAGCAGAATCAGCCTGGTTCTGGATGGCCTGACTACTAGCATGAACGACAACAAACTGTCATGTGGGGAATCGTAAGGGGCTCGTTTCAGTTAGTTTCATCTTATTGTTACCATGTCTTGATTTGAGCTGTTTTGACGGATTTCATGTCAATGCTAATACGGCTCAAATTCGCTAGCTAGCTAACCAACAAATGTAACAACGTATTTGAGAGACAACAAGTGGTCATTGTGCAAATGTATTTATGTTTTCAATAAACAATGGAGAAAAAATATAGCTTCCATGTTGTCAACAATCTAAGCCAACCTCATCTGTTTTTCCCCATGGTTAGGGAATGTTGTTTTTGTTCCTAATGAACCAACTAGTGTATAGTAAATACTACAGTATACTACAGTAAATACTGCAAAAACACTACAGTGAATACTATAGTATTTTTTCATGTGGGAACTGCTCACACATTCTATATACTATACTTAAGCAATAAGGCCCGAGGAGGTGTGGTATATGGCTAATATACCACAGCTAAGGGCTGTTCTTATGCACAACGCAAAGCGGAGTGCCTGGACACAGTCCTTAGCCGTGGTATATTGGCCATATACCACAAACCCCCAAAGTGGCTTATTGCTATCATAAACTGGTTACCAACGTAATTAGAGCAGTAAAAATACACGTTTTGTCATACCCGTGGTATACGGTCTGATATACCACGGCTGTCAGCCAATCAGCATACAGGCCTCGAACCACCCAGTCTATAATGCTGTTTTTATAGTTTACCACAAGAGCTTATCATACTATATGTTATGAAAGCATTGATTCCCTGGAGAGGCAAATATACTATGGTTACAACCTGCATGTAGATTCTGAATACAGCTGGCAGTTATCCCTACATTCCATCATTATACTCCATTACCTTGAGAGAGGTTTGCCTCAGAGCACCTTTACTACAGAACTCTACAGAAGTCCTATTCTCACGATACCAGTCAACACTGTACAACAGCTGGAGATGAGGCTACCTGTCTCCTTCTCCTTCTGTCTTCAGGCGCAGGGCTGCCCAATTTGGTTCCAATACAGTTGGTTACCTTTCAAATACTTTGAGTGTCATTTTCCCTCCTGGAGTACCATATGGTGCTATTAGATTGGGTCCATTGTGCCGCCCAGACAACCTCAATCAAGACTAGATGATTTTCGAAGTACATATATATTTTAAAGAAGACAAATGCTATTTGAATCCAGGTCATCAGGTCTGTGTACTGTGCTGTCTCAGAGCAGGTTTGTGTGTTTACAGGTCTGTGTACTGTGCTGTCTCAAGGCAGGTCTGTGCGTCTACAGGTCTGTGTACTGTGCTGTCTCAGGGCAGGTCTGTGCGTCTACAGGTCTGTGTACTGTGCTGTCTCAGGGCAGGTCTGTGCGTCTACAGGTCTGTGTACAGGGCAGGTCTGTGCGTCTACAGGTCTGTGTCTACACTGTGCTGTCTCAGGGCAGGTCTGTGCGTCTACAGGTCTGTGTACTGTGCTGTCTCAGGGCAGGTCTGTGCGTCTACAGGTCTGTGTACTGTGCTGTCTCAGGGCAGGTCTGTGCGTCTACAGGTCTGTGTACTGTGCTGTCTCAGGGCAGGTCTGTGCGTCTACAGGTCTGTGTACTGTGCTGTCTCAGGGCAGGTCTGTGCGTCTACAGGTCTGTGTACTGTGCTGTCTCAGGGCAGGTCTGTGCGTCTACAGGTCTGTGTACTGTGCTGTCTCAGGGCAGGTCTGTGCGTCTACAGGTCTGTGTACTGTGCTGTCTCAGGGCAGGTCTGTGCGTCTACAGGTCTGTGTACTGTGCTGTCTCAGGGCAGGTCTGTGCGTCTACAGGTCTGTGTACTGTGCTGTCTCAGGGCAGGTCTGTGCGTCTACAGGTCTGTGTACTGTGCTGTCTCAGAGCAGGTTTGTGTGTTTACAGGTCTGTGTACTGTGCTGTCTCAGGGCAGGTCTGTGCGTCTACAGGTCTGTGTACTGTGCTGTCTCAGGGCAGGTCTGTGCGTCTACAGGTCTGTGTACTGTGCTGTCTCAGGGCAGGTCTGTGCGTCTACAGGTCTGTGTACTGTGCTGTCTCAGGGCAGGTCTGTGCGTCTACAGGTCTGTGTACTGTGCTGTCTCAGGGCAGGTCTGTGCGTCTACAGGTCTGTGTACTGTGCTGTCTCAGAGCAGGTTTGTGTGTTTACAGGTCTGTGTACTGTCCTGTCTCAGGGCAGGTCTGTGCGTCTACAGGTCTGTGTACTGTCCTGTCTCAGGGCAGGTCTGTGCGTCTACAGGTCTGTGTACTGTGCTTGTTGTGGGGTTCGACCAGGGTGCCAAGTCGATGACAAAGATCCTCACATATTTTTGCTTAATCATAATATGATTAGCCTGCTTAATTGCTTACACATAACTCCAAACAGTCTGAAGTATAGGTCAACAGGTTTTCCATGTGTATCAGATGGCAGAACACAGAATTTTATGCCTCAGGGACTGACAACACAACCTTGCACTTGCTAAACTGCTGAATTTCACTCTCTGTACCAGAACACATGACAATGTAGCAACTCCTCATTGTTCAATTGGAAGTTGTACCAGTTTCATATTTACCAACGTCTGTAGTGATGCATACATACGGAATTCAGAATGACTGTATAATGTTGAGACTCCTTTTAGCCATGCCTACCACTATGCTATCGGCCATGGCTCTGATTCTCCTGGGCTCTGATTCAGCATGGCCCAGTCAGCCAGGTCCCAGTCAGCCAGGTCCCAGTCAGCCAGTTCCCAGTCAGCCAGGTCCCAGTTAGCCAGGTCCCAGTTAGCCAGGTCCCAGTCCGCCAGAGCCCAAACAGTCAGGTCCCAAACAGTCAGCCAAGTCCCAGCCAGCCAGCTAGGTCCCAGCCAGCCAGGTCCCAAACAGTCAGCCAAGTCCCAGCCAGCCAGCTAGGTCCCAGCCAACCAGGTCCCAGTCAGCTAGGTCCCAAACAGTCAGCCAAGTCCCAGCCAGCCATCCAAGTCCCAGCCAGCCAGGTCCCAGTCAGCTAGGTCCCATCCAGTCAGCCAAGTCCCAGCCGGCCATGTCCCATCTAGTCAGCCAAGTCCCATCCAGTCAGCCAAGTCCCAGCCAGGTCCCAGCCAGCCAAGTCCCAGCCAGCCAGGTCCCAAACAGTCAGCCAGGTCCCAGCCGGCCATGTCCCATCCAGTCAGCCAAGTCCCATCCAGTCAGCCAAGTCCCAGCCGGCCATGTCCCATCCAGTCAGCCAAGTCCCATCCAGTCAGCCAAGTCCCAGCCAGGTCCCAGCCAGCCAAGTCCCAGCCAGCCAGGTCCCAAACAGTCAGCCAGGTCCCAGCCAGCCATGTCCCATCCAGTCAGCCAAGTCCCATCCAGTCAGCCAAGTCCCAGCCAGGTCCCAGCCAGCCAAGTCCCAGTCAGCCTGGTCCCAAACAGTCAGCCAGGTCCCAAGGAGCAGAGCAGGCAGCTGATGCAAGGCCCCATAAGTCACCGCAGGGCAAGTCGATAGAGAATGCACCGGTGGACACACTACATCAAACCCTCTCTGTCACCTCGCCACCGCAATCCACTTCCAGTGTTAACACACACACACCCCCACACACGCACGCACGCACACACACACACACACACACACACACACACACACACACACACACACACACACACACACACACACACACAAGACACTCTCCACCAGGTCATGCATGTGCACCAACACACACCCAGACCCCAGCCTGCATTTGACAGGCTGTGTAGCCACCGTTCTATATGGACACAAGCTCGGATGCAACGATTGACTGACGGATTATCAAGTCCTTTACTGTCATGGTCCCCACCCTTAAGGGAAAAATAGCCATCCACATTAATATTCATTTACAGCTCATTCTTCTTACTAAC
>NC_088405.1:88380095-88392595 GCF_034236695.1 Oncorhynchus nerka | reverse complement strand
ATCTCCTCCTCTATGTCTCTGTCTGTCAGTCTCAGAGCTACAGTATCTCCTCCTCCATGTCTCTGTCTGTCAGTCTCAGAGCTACATGATCTCCTCCTCTATGTCTCTCTGTCAGTCTCAGAGCTACAGTATCTCCTCCTCTATGTCTCTGTCTGTCAGTCTCAGAGCTACATTATCTCCCCCTCTATGTCTCTGTCTGTCAGTCTCAGAGCTACAGTATCTCCTCCTCTATGTCTCTGTCTGTCAGTCTCAGAGCTACAGTATATCCTCCTCCATGTCTCTGTCTGTCAGTCTCAGAGCTACAGGATATCCTCCTCTGTGTCTGTCTGTCAGTCTCAGAGCTACAGTATCTCCTCCTCTATGTCTCTGTCTCAGTCTCAGAGCTGTATCTCCTCCTTCATGTCTCTGTCTATCAGTCTCAGAGCTACAGTATCTCCTCCTCTATGTCTCTGTCTGTCAGTCTCAGAGCTACAGTATCCCCTCCTCCATGTCTGTCTGTCAGTCTCAGAGCTACAGGATCTCCTCCTGTATGTCTCTGTCTGTCAGTCTCAGAGCTACAGTATCTCCTCCATGTCTCTGTCTGTCAGTCTCAGAGCTACAGTATCTCCTCTTCTATGTCTCTGTCTGTCAGTCTCAGAGCTACAGGATCTCCTCCTCTATGTCTCTGTCTGTCAGTCTCAGAGCTACAGGATCTCCTCCTCTATGTCTCTGTCTGTCAGTCTCAGACCTACAGTATCCCCTCCTCCATGTCTCTGTCTGTTAGTCTGAGAGCTACAGTATCTCCTCCTCCATGTCCCTGTCTGTCAGTCTCAGAGCTACAGGATCTCCTCCTCTATGTCTCTGTCTGTCAGTCTCAGAGCTACAGGATCTCCTCCTCTATGTCTCTGTGTGTCAGTCTCAGAGCTACAGTATCTCTTCCTCTATGTCTCTATCTGTCAGTCTCAGAGCTACAGTATCTCCTCCTCTATGTCTGTCTGTCAGTCTCAGAGCTACAGTATCTCCTCCTCCATGTCTCTATCTGTCAGTCTCAGAGCTACATGATATCCTCCTCCATGTCTCTGTCTGTCAGTCTCAGAGCTACAGGATCTCCTCCTCCATGTCTCGATCTGTCAGTCTCAGAGCTACAGGATATCCTCCTCCATGTCTCTGTCTGTCAGTCTCAGAGCTACAGGATCTCCTCCTCTATGTCTGTCTGTCAGTCTCAGAGCTACAGTATCTCCTCCTCTATGTCTCTGTCTGTCAGTCTCAGAGCTACAGTATCTCCTCCTCTATGTCTCTGTCTGTCAGTCTCAGAGCTACAGGATCTCCTCCTCTATGTCTCTGTCTGTCAGTCTCAGAGCTACAGTATCTCCTCCTCCATGTCTCTATCTGGCAGTCTCAGAGCTACAGGATATCCTCCTCCATGTCTCTGTCTGTCAGTCTCAGAGCTACATGATCTCCTCCTCCATGTCTCTATCTGTCAGTCTCAGAGCTACAGGATATCCTCCTCCATGTCTCTGTCTGTCAGTCTCAGAGCTACAGGATCTCCTCCTCTATGTCTGTCTGTCAGTCTCAGAGCTACAGTATCTCCTCCTCTATGTCTCTGTCTGTCAGTCTCAGAGCTACAGTATCTCCTCCTCCATGTCTCTGTCTGTCAGTCTCAGAGCTACAGTATCTCCTCCATGTCTCTGTCTGTCAGTCTCAGAGCTACAGGATCTCCTCCTCTATGTCTCTGTCTGTCAGTCTCAGAGCTACAGGATCTCCTCCTCTATGTCTGTCTGTCAGTCTCAGAGCTACAGTATCTCCTCCTCTATGTCTCTGTGTGTCAGTCTCAGAGCTACAGTATCTCTTCCTCTATGTCTCTATCTGTCAGTCTCAGAGCTACAGTATCTCCTCCTCTATGTCTGTCTGTCAGTCTCAGAGCTACAGTATCTCCTCCTCCATGTCTCTATCTGTCAGTCTCAGAGCTACAGGATATCCTCCTCCATGTCTCTGTCTGTCAGTCTCAGAGCTACAGGATCTCCTCCTCTATGTCTCTGTCTGTCAGTCTCAGAGCTACAGTATCTCCTCCTCCATGTCTCTGTCTGTCAGTCTCAGAGCTACAGGATATCCTCCTCCATGTCTCTGTCTGTCAGTCTCAGAGCTACAGGATCTCCTCCTCTATGTCTGTCTGTCAGTCTCAGAGCTACAGTATCTCCTCCTCTATGTCTCTGTCTGTCAGTCTCAGAGCTACAGTATCTCCTCCTCTATGTCTCTGTCTGTCAGTCTCAGAGCTACAGGATCTCCTCCTCTATGTCTCTGTCTGTCAGTCTCAGAGCTACAGTATCTCCTCCTCCATGTCTCTATCTGGCAGTCTCAGAGCTACAGGATATCCTCCTCCATGTCTCTGTCTGTCAGTCTCAGAGCTACATGATCTCCTCCTCCATGTCTCTATCTGTCAGTCTCAGAGCTACAGGATATCCTCCTCCATGTCTCTGTCTGTCAGTCTCAGAGCTACAGGATCTCCTCCTCTATGTCTGTCTGTCAGTCTCAGAGCTACAGTATCTCCTCCTCTATGTCTCTGTCTGTCAGTCTCAGAGCTACAGTATCTCCTCCTCCATGTCTCTGTCTGTCAGTCTCAGAGCTACAGTATCTCCTCCATGTCTCTGTCTGTCAGTCTCAGAGCTACAGGATCTCCTCCTCTATGTCTCTGTCTGTCAGTCTCAGAGCTACAGGATCTCCTCCTCTATGTCTGTCTGTCAGTCTCAGAGCTACAGTATCTCCTCCTCTATGTCTCTGTGTGTCAGTCTCAGAGCTACAGTATCTCTTCCTCTATGTCTCTATCTGTCAGTCTCAGAGCTACAGTATCTCCTCCTCTATGTCTGTCTGTCAGTCTCAGAGCTACAGTATCTCCTCCTCCATGTCTCTATCTGTCAGTCTCAGAGCTACAGGATATCCTCCTCCATGTCTCTGTCTGTCAGTCTCAGAGCTACAGGATCTCCTCCTCTATGTCTCTATCTGTCAGTCTCAGAGCTACAGTATCTCCTCCTCTATGTCTCTGTCTGTCAGTCTCAGAGCTACAGTATCTCCTCCTCTATGTCTCTGTCTGTCAGTCTCAGAGCTACAGTATCTCCTCCTCCATGTCTCTGTCTGTCAGTCTCAGAGCTACAGGATATCCTCCTCTATGTCTCTGTCTGTCAGTCTCAGAGCTACAGTATCTCCTCCTCCATGTCTCTATCTGGCAGTCTCAGAGCTACAGGATATCCTCCTCCATGTCTCTGTCTGTCAGTCTCAGAGCTACAGGATCTCCTCCTCCATGTCTCTATCTGTCAGTCTCAGAGCTACAGTATCTCCTCCTCTATGTCTCTGTCTGTCAGTCTCAGAGCTACAGGTTCTCCTCCTCTATGTCTGTCTGTCAGTCTCAGAGCTACGGTATCTCCTCCTCTATGTCTGTCTGTCAGTCTCAGAGCTACAGTATCTCCTCCTTCATGTCTGTCTGTCAGTCTCAGAGCTACAGTATCTCTTCCTCTATGTCTCTATCTGTCAGTCTCAGAGCTACAGTATCTCCTCCTCTATGTCTGTCTGTCAGTCTCAGAGCTACAGTATCTCCTCCTCCATGTCTCTATCTGTCAGTCTCAGAGCTACAGGATATCCTCCTCCATGTCTCTGTCTGTCAGTCTCAGAGCTACAGGATCTCCTCCTCTATGTCTGTCTGTCAGTCTCAGAGCTACAGTATCTCTTCCTCTATGTCTCTATGTCAGTCTCAGAGCTACAGTATCTCCTCCTCTATGTCTGTCTGTCAGTCTCAGAGCTACAGGATATCCTCCTCTATGTCTGTCTGTCAGTCTCAGAGCTACAGTATCTCCTCCTCTATGTCTCTGTCTGTCAGTCTCAGAGCAACAGGATCTCCTCCTCTATGTCTCTGTCTGTCAGTCTCAGAGCTACAGTATCTCCTCCTCTATGTCTGTCTGTCAGTCTCAGAGCAACAGGATCTCCTCCTCCATGTCTCTGTCTGTCAGTCTCAGAGCTACAGTATCTCCTCCATGTCTCTGTCTGTCAGTCTCAGAGCTACAGGATCTCCTCCTCTATGTCTCTGTCTGTTAGTCTCAGAGCTACAGTATCTCCTCCTCTATGTCCCTATCTGTCAGTCTCAGAGCTACAGTATCTCCTCCTCCATGTCTCTGTCTGTCAGTCTCAGAGCTACAGGATATCCACCTCTATGTCTGTCTGTCAGTCTCAGAGCTACAGTATCTCCTCCTCTATGTCTCTGTCTGTCAGTCTCAGAGCTACAGTATCTCCTCCTCCATGTCTCTGTCTGTCAGTCTCAGAGCTACAGTATCTCCTCCTCCATGTCTCTGTCTGTCAGTCTCAGAGCTACATGATCTCCTCCTCTATGTCTCTCTGTCAGTCTCAGAGCTACAGTATCTCCTCCTCTATGTCTCTGTCTGTCAGTCTCAGAGCTACATTATCTCCCCCTCGATGTCTCTGTCTGTCAGTCTCAGAGCTACAGTATCTCCTCCTCTATGTCTCTGTCTGTCAGTCTCAGAGCTACAGGATCTCCTCCTCTATGTCTCTGTCTGTCAGTCTCAGAGCTACAGTATCTCCTCCTCCATGTCTCTGTCTGTCAGTCTCAGAGCTACAGGATATCCTCCTCTATGTCTCTGTCTGTCAGTCTCAGAGCTACAGTATCTCCTCCTCCATGTCTCTGTCTGTCAGTCTCAGAGCTACATGATCTCCTCCTCTATGTCTCTCTGTCAGTCTCAGAGCTACAGTATCTCCTCCTCTATGTCTCTGTCTGTCAGTCTCAGAGCTACATTATCTCCCCCTCTATGTCTCTGTCTGTCAGTCTCAGAGCTACAGTATCTCCTCCTCTATGTCTCTGTCTGTCAGTCTCAGAGCTACAGGATCTCCTCCTCTATGTCTCTGTCTGTCAGTCTCAGAGCTACAGTATATCCTCCTCCATGTCTCTGTCTGTCAGTCTCAGAGCTACAGGATATCCTCCTCTGTGTCTGTCTGTCAGTCTCAGAGCTACAGTATCTCCTCCTCTATGTCTCTGTCTGTCAGTCTCAGAGCTACAGTATCTCCTCCTTCATGTCTCTGTCTATCAGTCTCAGAGCTACAGTATCTCCTCCTCTATGTCTCTGTCTGTCAGTCTCAGAGCTACAGTATCCCCTCCTCCATGTCTGTCTGTCAGTCTCAGAGCTACAGGATCTCCTCCTCTATGTCTCTGTCTGTCAGTCTCAGAGCTACAGTATCTCCTCCATGTCTCTGTCTGTCAGTCTCAGAGCTACAGTATCTCCTCTTCTATGTCTCTGTCTGTCAGTCTCAGAGCTACAGGATCTCCTCCTCTATGTCTCTGTCTGTCAGTCTCAGAGCTACAGGATCTCCTCCTCTATGTCTCTGTCTGTCAGTCTCAGACCTACAGTATCCCCTCCTCCATGTCTCTGTCTGTTAGTCTCAGAGCTACAGTATCTCCTCCTCCATGTCCCTGTCTGTCAGTCTCAGAGCTACAGGATCTCCTCCTCTATGTCTGTCTGTCAGTCTCAGAGCTACAGGATCTCCTCCTCTATGTCTCTGTCTGTCAGTCTCAGAGCTACAGTATCTCTTCCTCTATGTCTCTATCTGTCAGTCTCAGAGCTACAGTATCTCCTCCTCTATGTCTGTCTGTCAGTCTCAGAGCTACAGTATCTCCTCCTCCATGTCTCTGTCTGTCAGTCTCAGAGCTACAGTGATCTCCTCCTCCATGTCTCTGTCTGTCAGTCTCAGAGCTACAGGATCTCCTCCTCCATGTCTCGTCTGTCAGTCTCAGAGCTACAGGATCTCCTCCTCCATGTCTCTGTCTGTCAGTCTCAGAGCTACAGGATCTCCTCCTCTATGTCTGTCTGTCAGTCTCAGAGCTACAGTATCTCCTCCTCTATGTCTCTGTCTGTCAGTCTCAGAGCTACAGTATCTCCTCCTCTATGTCTCTGTCTGTCAGTCTCAGAGCTACAGGATCTCCTCCTCTATGTCTCTGTCTGTCAGTCTCAGAGCTACAGTATCTCCTCCTCCATGTCTCTATCTGGCAGTCTCAGAGCTACAGGATCTCCTCCTCCATGTCTCTGTCTGTCAGTCTCAGAGCTACATGATCTCCTCCTCCATGTCTCTATCTGTCAGTCTCAGAGCTACAGGATATCCTCCTCTCCATGTCTCTGTCTGTCAGTCTCAGAGCTACAGGATCTCCTCCTCTATGTCTCTGTCTGTCAGTCTCAGAGCTACAGTATCTCCTCCTCTATGTCTCTGTCTGTCAGTCTCAGAGCTACATGTCTCCTCCTCCATGTCTGTCTGTCAGTCAGTCAGAGCTACAGTATCTCCTCCATGTCTCTGTCTGTCAGTCTCAGAGCTACAGTATCTCCTCCTCTATGTCTCTGTCTGTCAGTCTCAGAGCTACAGGATCTCCTCCTCTATGTCTCTGTCTGTCAGTCTCAGAGCTACAGTATCTCCTCCTCTATGTCTCTGTCTGTCAGTCTCAGAGCTAGCTACCTCTATGTCTCTGTCTGTCAGTCTCAGAGCTACAGTATCTCCTCCTCTGTGTCTGTCTGTCAGTCTCAGAGCTACAGTATCTCCTCCTCCATGTCTCTGTCTGTCAGTCTCAGAGCTACAGGATATCCTCCTCCATGTCTCTGTCTGTCAGTCTCAGAGCTGGATCTCCTCCTCTATGTCTCTGTCTGTCAGTCTCAGATGCTCACTGTCAGTCTCAGAGCGCCATACAGTCTCTGTCTCCTCCATGTCTCCATGTCTCTGTCTGTCTCAGAGCTACAGGATCTCTCCTCCATGTCTGTCTGTCAGTCTCAGAGCTACAGGATCTCCTCCTCTATGTCTCTGTCTGTCAGTCTCAGAGCTACAGTATCTCCTCCTCTATGTCTCTGTCTGTCAGTCTCAGAGCTACAGTATCTCCTCCTCTATGTCTCTGTCTGTCAGTCTCAGAGCTACAGGTATCTCCTCCTCTATGTCTCTGTCTGTCAGTCTCAGAGCTACAGTATCTCCTCCTCTATGTCTCTCTGTCAGTCTCAGAGCTACAGTATCTCCTCCTCTATGTCTCTGTCTGTCAGTCTCAGAGCTACAGTATCCTCCTCCATGTCTCTGTCTGTCAGTCTCAGAGCTCTGTTCTCTGTCTCTGTCCTGTCTATGTCTGTCTGTCAGTCTCAGAGCTACAGTATCTCCTCCTCTATGTCTGTCTGTCAGTCTCAGAGCTACAGTATCTCCTCCTCCATGTCTCTGTCTGTCAGTCTCAGAGCTACAGTATCTCCTCCTCTATGTCTCTGTCTGTCAGTCTCAGAGCTACAGTATCTCCTCCTCTATGTCTCTGTCTGTCAGTCTCAGAGCTACAGGATCTCCTCCTCTATGTCTCTGTCTGTCAGTCTCAGAGCTACAGGATCTCCTCCTCTATGTCTCTCTGTCAGTCTCAGAGCTACAGTATCTCCTCCTCTATGTCTCTGTCTGTCAGTCTCAGAGCTACAGTATCTCTTCCTCTATGTCTCTGTCTGTCAGTCTCAGAGCTACAGTATCTCCTCCTCTATGTCTCCTCTCATGTCTCCATGTCTGTCTCTCTTCCATGTCTCTGTCTGTCTGTCTCAGAGCTCAGGCTACAGTATCTCCTCCTCCATGTCTGTCTGTCAGTCTCAGAGCTACAGGATCTCTCCTCCATGTCTCTGTCTGTCAGTCTCAGAGCTACAGTATCTCCTCCTCCATGTCTCTGTCTGTCAGTCTCAGAGCTACAGTATCTCCTCCTCTATGTCTCTGTCTGTCAGTCTCAGAGCTACAGTATCTCCTCCTGTCTCTGTCTGTCTGTCTGTCAGTCTCAGAGTCTCTGTCTGTCAGTCTCAGAGCTACAGTATCTCTTCCTCTATGTCTCTATCTGTCAGTCTCAGAGCTACAGGATCTCCTCCTCTATCTGTCTGTCAGTCTCAGAGCTGTCATGTCTGTCTGTCAGTCTGTCAGAGTCTACAGGATCTCCTCCTCCATGTCTGTCAGTCTCAGAGCTCTCAGAGCTACAGTATCTCCTCCTCTATGTCTCTGTCTGTCAGTCTCAGAGCTACAGTATCTCCTCCTCTATGTCTCTGTCTGTCAGTCTCAGAGCTACAGTATCTCCTCCTCTATGTCTGTCTGTCAGTCTCAGAGCTACAGTATCTCCTCCTCTATCTCTGTCTGTCAGTCTCAGAGCTACAGTATCTCCTCCTCTATGTCTCTATCTGTCAGTCTCAGAGCTACAGTATCTCCTCCTCTATGTCTGTCTGTCAGTCTCAGAGCTACAGTATCTCCTCCTCCATGTCTGTCTGTCAGTCTCAGAGCTACAGTATCTCCTCCTCCATGTCTGTCTGTCTGTCAGTCTCAGAGCTACAGGATCTCTCTCCTATGTCTGTCTGTCAGTCTCAGAGCTACAGTATCTCCTCCTCTATGTCTCTGTCTGTCAGTCTCAGAGCTACAGTCTCTCCTCTATGTCTCTATGTCAGTCTCAGAGCTACAGGATCTCCTCCTCTATGTCTCTGTCTGTCAGTCTCAGAGCTACAGTATCTCCCTCTATGTCTCTGTCTGTCAGTCTCAGAGCTACAGATCTCCTCCTCTATGTCTGTCTGTCTGTCAGTCTCAGAGCTACAGATCTCCTGTCAGTCTCAGAGCTACAGTATCTCTCCTCTATGTCTGTCTGTCAGTCTCAGTCTCAGATGTCTCTGTCTGTCAGTCTCAGAGCTACAGTATCTCCTCCTCTATGTCTCTATCTGTCAGTCTCAGAGCTATCTCTCCTCTATGTCTCTGTCTGTCAGTCTCAGAGCTACAGCATCTCCTCCTCCATGTCTGTCTGTCAGTCTCAGAGCTACAGTATCTGCTCTTCCATGTCTCTGTCTGTCAGTCTCAGAGCTACAGGATCTCCTCCTCTATGTCTGTCTGTCAGTCTCAGAGCTACAGTATCTCCTCCTCTATGTCTCTGTCTGTCAGTCTCAGAGCTACAGTATCTCCTCCTCTATGTCTCTGTCTGTCAGTCTCAGAGCTACAGTCTCTCCTCCATGTCTCTGTCTGTCAGTCTCAGAGCTACAGGATCTCCTCCTCCATGTCTGTCTGTCAGTCTCAGAGCTACAGTATCTCCTCCTCCATGTCTGTCTGTCAGTCTCAGAGCTACAGTATCTCCTCCTCTATGTCTGTCTGTCAGTCTCAGAGCTACAGTATCTCCTCCTCTATGTCTCTGTCTGTCAGTCTCAGAGCTACAGTATCTCTCCTCTATGTCTCTGTCTGTCAGTCTCAGAGCTACAGTATCTCTTCCTCTATGTCTCTGTCTGTCAGTCTCAGAGCTACAGTGATCTCCTCCTCCATGTCTGTCTGTCAGTCTCAGAGCTACATGATCTCCTCTCCATGTCTGTCTGTCAGTCTCAGAGCTACAGTATCTCCTCCTCTATGGCTGTCTGTCAGTCTCAGAGCTACAGTATCTCCTCCTCTATGTCTGTCTGTCAGTCTCAGAGCTACAGTATCTCCTCCTCCATGTCTCTGTCTGTCAGTCTCAGAGCTACAGTATCTCCTCCTCCATGTCTCTGTCTGTCAGTCTCAGAGCTACAGTATCTCCTCCTCCATGTCTCTGTCTGTCAGTCTCAGAGCTACAGTATCTCCTCCTCCATGTCTGTCTGTCAGTCTCAGAGCTACAGGATCTCCTCCTCTATGTCTGTCTGTCAGTCTCAGAGCTACAGTATCTCCTCCTCCATGTCTCTGTCTGTCAGTCTCAGAGCTACAGGATCTCCTCCTCCATGTCTGTCTGTCAGTCTCAGAGCTACAGTATCTCCTCCTCTATGTCTGTCTGTCAGTCTCAGAGCTACAGTATCTCCTCCTCTATGTCTCTGTCTGTCAGTCTCAGAGCTACAGTATCTCCTCCTCTATGTCTGTCTGTCAGTCTCAGAGCTACAGTATCTCTTCCTCTATGTCTCTATGTCAGTCTCAGAGCTACATGATCTCCTCCTCTATGTCTGTCTGTCAGTCTCAGAGCTACAGATCTCCTCCTCCATGTCTCTGTCTGTCAGTCTCAGAGCTACAGTATCTCCTCCTCTATGTCTGTCTGTCAATCTCAGAGCTACAGTATCTCCTCCTCTATGTCTCTGTCTGTCAGTCTCAGAGCTACAGTATCTCCTCCTCTATGTCTCTATCTGTCTGTCTCAGAGCTAAAGTATCTCCTCCTCTATGTCTCTGTCTGTCAGTCTCAGAGCTACAGTATGTCCTCCTCCATGTCTCTGTCTGTCAGTCTCAGAGCTACAGTATCCCCTCCTCCATGTCTGTCTGTCAGTCTCAGAGCTACAGGATCTCCTCCTCTATGTCTGTCTGTCAGTCTCAGAGCTACAGTATCTCCTCCTCTATGTCTCTGTCTGTCAGTCTCAGAGCTACAGTATCTCCTCTATGTCTCTGTCTGTCAGTCTCAGAGCTACAGGATCTCCTCCTCTATGTCTCTGTCTGTCAGTCTCAGAGCTACAGTATCTCCTCCATGTCTCTGTCTGTCAGTCTCAGAGCTACAGGATCTCCTCCTCCATGTCTCTGTCTGTCAGTCTCAGAGCTACAGCATCTCCTCCTCCATGTCTGTCTGTCAGTCTCAGAGCTACAGTATCTGCTCTTCCATGTCTCTGTCTGTCAGTCTCAGAGCTACAGGATCTCCTCCTCTATGTCTGTCTGTCAGTCTCAGAGCTACAGTATCTCCTCCTCTATGTCTCTGTCTGTCAGTCTCAGAGCTACAGTATCTCTTCCTCTATGTCTCTATCTGTCAGTCTCAGAGCTACATGATCTCCTCCTCTATGTCTGTCTGTCAGTCTCAGAGCTACATGATCTCATCCTCCATGTCTGTCTGTCAGTCTCAGAGCTACAGTATCTCCTCCTCTATGGCTGTCTGTCAGTCTCAGAGCTACAGTATCTCCTCCTCTATGTCTGTCTGTCAGTCTCAGAGCTACAGTATCTCCTCCTCCATGTCTCTGTCTGTCAGTCTCAGAGCTACAGTATCTCCTCCTCCATGTCTCTGTCTGTCAGTCTCAGAGCTACAGTATCTCCTCCTCCATGTCTCTATCTGTCAGTCTCAGAGCTACAGGATCTCCTCTATGTCTGTCTGTCAATCTCAGAGCTACAGTATCTCCTCCTCTATGTCTGTCTGTCAATCTCAGAGCTACAGTATCTCCTCCTCTATGTCTCTGTCTGTCAGTCTCAGAGCTACAGTATCTCCTCCTCTATGTCTCTATCTGTCAGTCTCAGAGCTACAGTATCTCCTCCTCCATGTCTCTTTCTGTCAGTCTCAGAGTTACAGGATCTCTTCCACCATGTCTCTGTCTGTCAGTCTCAGAGCTACAGTATCTCCTCCTCCATGTCTGTCTGCCAGTCTCAGAGCTACAATATCTCCTCTTCCATGTCTCTGTCTGTCAGTCTCAGAGCTACAGGATCTCCTCCTCCATGTCTCTGTCTGTCAGTCTCAGAGCTACAGCATCTCCTCCTCCATGTCTGTCTGTCAGTCTCAGAGCTACAGTATCTGCTCCTCCATGTCTCTGTCTGTCAGTCTCAGAGCTACAGTATATCCTCCTCCATGTCTCTGTCTGTCAGTCTCAGAGCTACAGTATCTCCTCCTCCATGTCTCTGTCTGTCAGTCTCAGAGCTACAGGATCTCCTCCTCTATGTCTGTCTGTCAGTCTCAGAGCTACAGTATCTCCTCCTCTATGTCTCTGTCTGTCAGTCTCAGAGCTACAGTATCTCTTCCTCTATGCCTCTATCTGTCAGTCTCAGAGCTACATGATCTCCTCCTCTATGTCTGTCTGTCAGTCTCAGAGCTACAGTATCTCCTCCTCTATGTCTCTGTCTGTCAGTCTCAGAGCTACAGTATCTCCTCCTCCATGTCTCTGTGTGTCAGTCTCAGAGCTACAGGATCTCCTCCTCCATGTCTGTCTGTCAGTCTCAGAGCTACAGTTTCTCCTCCTCTATGTCTGTCTGTCAGTCTCAGAGCTAAAGTATCTCCTCCTCCATGTCTCTGTCTGTCAGTCTCAGAGCTACAGGATCTCCTCCTCCATGTCTGTCTGTCAGTCTCAGAGCTACAGTATCTCCTCCTCCATGTCTGTCTGTCAGTCTCAGAGCTACAGTATCTCCTCCTCCATGTCTCTGTCTGTCAGTCTCAGAGCTACAGTATCTCCTCCTCTATGTCTCTGTCTGTCAGTCTCAGAGCTACAGGATCTCCTCCTCCATGTCTGTCTGTCAGTCTCAGAGCTACAGTATCTCCTCCTCCATGTCTGTCTGTCAGTCTCAGAGCTACAGTATCTCCTCCTCTATGTCTCTGCATGTCAGTCTCAGAGCTACAGTATCCCCTCCTCCATGTCTGTCTGTCAGTCTCAGAGCTACAGTATCTCCTCCTCTATGTCTGTCTCAGTCTGAGAGCTACAGTTTCTCCTCCTCTATGTCTGTCTGTCAGTCTCAGAGCTACAGGATCTCCTCCTCTATGTCTCTGTCTGTCAGTCGCAGAGCTACAGTATCTTCTCCTTCATGTCTGTCTGTCAGTCTCAGAGCTACAG
>NC_088405.1:88350095-88375095 GCF_034236695.1 Oncorhynchus nerka | reverse complement strand
CCGAAAGCGCTGTATATAAAGATCTTATAGGACCTATAAGATTCACACCAGTGTGGGCTGTAAGCAACCCAGCCTTAGTTCAATACCTCTGGTCTCCACAGCATAGATGAACTTCTTCACCACGTTGAAGCCAACCACGTCCAGCTGGACCACTGTGACATGGAGAGAGAGAGGAAGGGAGGGAGGGGGAGGGAGGGAGGGAGGGAGGGAGGTATAGAGAAGAGAGGGAGAAACAGAGGTAAAGAAGGAAATTAATCCCATCCATTATCAGTGTGCATTGATCTGGACAGATGGTAGAGTAAAGGTAATGAATACCAATGAGTCACTTACTGCCTTCACTTTGGCTGTCTCTGTTTAAGTTATAGACCTGGAAGGAACAGAAACGCCAGGTTACCACGGTTACACCGCTTAGCTTTTACCGCCAGCACCACCAGTCTCAAACGCCTATCTGTGTACTGAACACAAGCTGTACTTACGTAACCCCATGTACACTATGATGTAATGAAACACGGTTGGACAGAGCATGTCAGACGACCTGGTCGCTGTGTAGTAGAACAGCACATTGGCATCAATGGAGAAACCACAGCCTGCGGTCTTCCTCCGATAGAGCCTCTACTGATTCAAGCGGCTTCCTGAAGGAGCTGAAGGTTAGTTATTCAGCTATGCATCTACTCGAACCGGTGTTTGAGGAAGGCCTGCAGCATCATCAAGGACCCCACACTCCCCAGACGCCAGCTGTTGACTCCAGTACCGTCGTGCAGACGAGGAGCACGAGGTCTGATACCAACAGACTCAGAGACCGTTTCTATCTACAAGCCATCAGACTGCTGAACACTTGAACTGGACTGACCGCCTGCTGTGATTCTACGAGCCTTAATACTCATATTTACACTCATATACACACACACACACACACACACACATTCATGCTAAACACACACACCTGCTGCTACCAGTTTATTATTATGATTATCTAAATACTGTACAATTTAAACACTCCCCACTTCCACAAAACAATACAGGTGTAAATATTGGATTATAAATTGTGTCTTCCTGTATTATAATAAATGTTAACATGTTTATTATATTCTACTGTCATTTACTTTATGTTCGTATTCTTATCTTTATTATTTCTTATTGTTGTTGCATTGTCCAGAAGGAACCTGTAAGTCAGCATTTGATTGGATGGTGTATATCATGTGTATCCTGTACATAGGAACTAATACAAAAAGAACCTGGAGATTACGCCTGGAATTCCTGTGATGGGCTAGACACACACACACACACACACACACACACACACACACACACGCGCGCATACACACGCACACACACAGGATGGGTGTGTAACCGTGGCAACATACCGGTTCTCTCCCATCCATAGCCTCCATCCAGAGCCTGCGGTCTTCCTCCGATAGAGCCTGCATGGTGATCACCCCCGACCTGCAACACACACACACACACACACACACTGATACAGGCTCACCATCAGCTGTCAATACAGTCCTGCTTCAAACCACACACACGCACACACACACACTCATAAACACACACACACTCACCATAATGCACCATAATGAACACTCTGTCTAACACTCACAGTCAAGTTGTCCTTGTGAACTGTTAAAACATGTTAAGTCCAGCTTTTACTGACACGCTGATAAAAAGGGTTGTGGTTACAACAACTGTACACTGCAGGACACACACACACACACACTGGGCAGAGGACACACACACACACACACTGGGCAGAGGACACACACACACACACACTGGGCAGAGGACACACACACACACACACTGGGCAGAGGACACACACACACACACACTTGGCAGAGGGGACACACACACACTGGGCAGAGGACACACACACACACACTGGGCAGAGGGGACACACACACACACACACACACACTTGGCAGAGGACACACACACACACACACTGGGCAGAGGACACACACACACACACTGGGCAGAGGGGACACACACACACACACTGGGCAGAGGGGACACACACACACACACTGGGCAGAGGGGACACACACACACACACTGGGCAGAGGGGACACACACACACACACACACACACTTGGCAGAGGGGACACACACACACACACTGGGCAGAGGACACACACACACACACACTGGGCAGAGGGGACACACACACACACACTGGGCAGAGGGGACACACGCACACACACTGGGCAGAGGACACACACACACACACTGGGCAGAGGGGACACACACACATACACACACACACACTTGGCAGAGGACACACACACACTAGGCAGAGGACACACACACACACACTGGGCAGAGGGGACACACACACACACACACACTGGGCAGAGGGGACACACACACACACACTGGGCAGAGGGGACACACACACACACACTGGGCAGAGGACACACACACTTGGCAGAGGGGACACACACACACACACTGGGCAGAGGACACACACACACACACTGGGCAGAGGGGACACACACACACACACACTTGGCAGAGGACACACACACACACACTGGGCAGAGGGGACACACACACACACACACTGGGCAGAGGGGACACACGCACACACACTGGGCAGAGGGGACACACACACACACACTGGGCAGAGGACACACACACTTGGCAGAGGGGACACACACACACACACTGGGCAGAGGACACACAGATGTTGAACAATGCATTTCAAACTACTCTCATCTTAATGTTGAACAATGCATTTCAAACCACCCCTCATCTTAATGTTGAACAATGCATTTCAAACCACCCCTCATCTTAATGTTGAACAATGCATTTCAAACTACTCTCATCTTAATGTTGAACAATGCATTTCAAACCACCCTCATCTTAATGTTGAACAATGCATTTCAAACCACCCCTCATCTTAATGTTGAACAATGCATTTCAAACCACCCCTCATCTTAATGTTGAACAATGCATTTCAAACCACCCCTCATCTTAATGTTGAACAATGCATTTCAAACTACTCTCATCTTAATGTTGAACAATGCATTTCAAACCACCCCTCATCTTAATGTTGAACAATGCATTTCAAACCACCCCTCATCTTAATGTTGAACAATGCATTTCAAACCACCCCTCATCTTAATGTTGAACAATGCATTTCAAACCACCCCTCATCTTAATGTTGAACAATGCATTTCAAACCACCCCTCATCTTAATGTTGAACAATGCATTTCAAACCACCCCTCATCTTAATGTTGAACAATGCATTTCAAACCACCCCTCATCTTAATGTTGAACAATGCATTTCAAACTACTCTCATCTTAATGTTGAACAATGCATTTCAAACCACCCCTCATCTTAATGTTGAACAATGCATTTCAAACCACCCCTCATCTTAATGTTGAACAATGCATTTCAAACCACCCCTCATCTTAATGTTGAACAATGCATTTCAAACCACCCCTCATCTTAATGTTGAACAATGCATTTCAAACCACCCCTCATCTTAATGTTGAACAATGCATTTCAAACCACCCCTCATCTTAATGTTGAACAATGCATTTCAAACCACCCCTCATCTTAATGTTGAACAATGCATTTCAAACCACCCCTCATCTTAATGTTGAACAATGCATTTCAAACCACCCCTCATCTTAATGTTGAACAATGCATTTCAAACCACCCCTCATCTTAATGTTGAACAATGCATTTCAAACCACCCCTCATCTTAATGTTGAACAATGCATTTCAAACCACCCCTCATCTTAATGTTGAACAATGCATTTCAAACCACCCCTCATCTTAATGTTGAACAATGCATTTCAAACCACCCCTCATCTTAATGTTGAACAATGCATTTTAAACAACACCTCATTTTCATCTGCAATTAATGTAACATTAAAGAGACAAGCTGTGTACTGGGATTTTGCGATTGCATATCCTCATTAAGATCCTTTGTGTTGAGTCTCACGAGTCACTCAGCCAGAGCCCCAGCAAGACTTGTGAGCACCACCCTGTGGTTGGAATGGGTAACAACAAGCTATGAGACAGCAGCAATGACTCACCTGTCTACGCCCTCCACATCAAAACAGAACCTCTTCTCTATAGAGTCCGTCTTCCGCCTTGTGCAGGACTTCAGAGTGAAGCTCTCCTCCTCTCCCTGAAGACAGGGGCGACCTTAATCAACCTTTAAGAAGAGACATTTTATGACATTCAAGTTCAATCAATGTGAAGTTCCTTTCCCAATGTGTATGGAACCATGTCATTACGGTGCATTTCTTTGATTCTCGCAGTGAATTGTGGACAAGGACTAGGATGGACGGACTCAAAGGACCTAGGAAAAGATGTGTAGGAAGCTTAGATGTATCATTCCAGTGCATCTATTTTACAACCCATCTCCCTACTGTCAATCCCTCCTCTCCTTTCCTCTTCTCTCTTCATCTCCCCTCTCCTCTCCTTTCCTCTCCTCTCTTCGTCCCCCCTTTCCTCCCCTCTCCTCTTTCCTTTCCTCATCTACCCTTTCCTCTCCTTCTCTCCTTTCCTCCCCTTTCCTCCCCTCTCTTCTCTCTCCTCCCCTTTCTTCTCACCCCTCCCATTTCCTCTCCTCCCCTTCCCTCTCCTCTTCTCCCCTGTCCTCTCCTTTCCTCTCCTCTCCTCCTTCAAAGGGACTACATTAGCACTTGAAGTGTCACTACTCTGTTTGTACACAGGATCCTAGCAGACACAGGACAGTAATCCTGAGAAAGGGACCGTCAAGCCACAACTCTGATGTGTTCCGAGTGATAGGTCCTCTCCTCTCTGATCCTTCCTCTCTTCTCCTCCCATGTCCTCTCCCCTCTCCTGCCCTTTCTCCTCTTCCTCCATCACTTCTCCCCCTTCATCTCCCTCTCTCTGCCATCCTTTTCTCCACAGTACACTTCAATCAGTGTGAAAGGAACTGTGAGATGAGGAGTAGAGCCCGACAGACATTGGTTCACCAATATTATCGGAAGATATTGGCCTTTTATGATAATTCCACCGATACTCAATAAATAGGATGAAAAAAGGGAATCTCATGCTGATCTGAACACTTACAGACATAATGTGTCATTCATTTCCCCATGTAAGAAATCAACATTTGAAGCATATTTCTTGGGCAATTTATAAATGACACTTTTTCATTTCCCTGGTGTTAAACAGTATATCGGCAGTTTTCCCCAAAACAACTGCAGTCATTCAAACCTCTAGAGACAAATGTCACACATGATTTCTGCTTTAAATCGTGACTGAGAGGCCTTAAATATGAATGTGTCTAATTAATGTGTCTATGGCTCTGTTCATGAGGGTTGGAGAAGCCCCTGTGGTTTCTGGAGAGCTCTCTCTCTCTCTCTGTGTGTGTGTGTGTGTGTGTGTGTGTGTGTGTAATTAGATGAGTTGGCCCCTGTAGTTGGGGCTCTAGTCTCCCCTATACTTGGGTGTAGTAGAGCAGAACTTATCCCTGTCAAGATGTTGGGCTTGGCATGGGCACTGTGTTAACTACTGTCTGAGAGTGGCACTGCAGGAGAGGCTGGCCCGCTGCCAGCTCTGTGTGTCAACCCTGCCAGCCCTGAGTCACGGTACCATGACCTGCCGCCCATGGCAAGATTAGAGCCCTGCATCATCGCTGACAGGCCAAAACAAGCGAGCGAGCAATGCCAACATTTATTTCTCTCTATTCTCGCTCTTCTCTCTCTCACTCTCTGTCTCTCTGCTCCAACAACTACATGGTCCCACGGCATGGCAGAGTGGCATTCTGGGTAGAAACAAACAGACAACACACCACTTTGCCTCCAGACTTCTGGTCAAACAGGACCATGGTGACTCGTTTGGGCTCTCGATGGTAGGTGCAGTAGTACTTGACCCAGGTTGACACAAAAGAACCTGAGAGAGGGAAGCAGAGAGAAGCAGACAGAGAAGCAGAGAAGAGGCAGAGAGAAAAGCAGAGAGAGAAGCAGAGAGAAAAGCAGAGAGAGAAGCAGAGAGAGAAGCAGAGAGAAGCAGAGAGAGAAGGAGAGAGAAAAGCAGAGATAAGCAGAGAGAGAAGGAGAGAGAGAGGCAGAGAGAAGCAGAGAGAGAAGCAGAGAGAAGCAGAGAGAGAAGGAGAGAGAAGCAGAGAGAGAAGGAGAGAGAGAAGCAGAGAGAAGCAGAGAGAGAAGCAGAGCGAAGCAGAGAGAAAAGCAGAGAGAGAAGCAGAGAGAAGCAGAGAGAAAAGCAGAGAGAAAAGCAGAGAGAAGGAGAGAGAAAAGCAGAGAGAAAAGCAGAGAGAGAAGCAGAGAGAAGCAGAGAGAGAAGCAGAGAGAAGCAGAGAGAAAATCAGAGAAGCAGAGAGAGAAGCTTAGAGAGAAGCAGAGAGAAAAGCAGAGAGAAGCAGATACAGTAGCAGAGAGAGAAGCAGAGAGTGGGGGAGCAATGAAAAAATGGTTTTGGTTACCAATTTATTACTGCACATGCTCAGTGCCCTTGTCACCTCTTGGAGTCTCATCCTGAATACAATTACTCTTGTTGTTTCTATGGGGAAATGCAAATCTATTTGTACAACAACACTGGTACTACTTTTCTAAATGGTCAAAATAAATGACTAAATAGTGATATGATATGTGACCTTATTGCATCATGAGAGAGAGAAAGAACTGTCTGTGTGTGAGAGTGAGAGACAGTGAGATCGAGAACGAGAAAGGAGTGAGAGAGACAGAGAGCAGGACGGGACCCTCACGTTTCTCCTGTACAAACAGATATCCCCTCCATGGTGCCATGGCTGATGCTCTTGTGTTCATGGGGGTTCTCCTTCATCTTCCTCATCAGACACTCCACCTCAGACCGGGTGCTTTCAAAACGGTTCCGCGTCTTAACAGCAGGAGAGGAGACAGAATGATGGCAACATCCCACCTACCATCCTGCATTCTGAGCTATTGACCACTGTCTACAGTTAGAGCTATTGACCACTGTCTACAGTTAGAGCTATTGACCACTGTCTACAGTTGTTGGGTTAGAGCTATTGACCACTGTCTACAGTTGTTGGGTTAGAGCTATTGAACACTGTCTACAGTTGTTGGGTTAGAGCTAATGACTGCTGTCTACAGTTGTTGGGTTAGAGCTATTGACCACTGTCTACAGTTAGAGCTATTGATCACTGTCTACAGTTAGAGCTATTGACCGCTGTCTACAGTTGTTGGGTTAGGGCTATTGACTGCTGTCTACAGTTGTTGGGTTAGAGCTATTGACTGCTGTCTACAGTTGTTGGGTTAGAGCTATTGACTGCTGTCTACAGTTGTTGGGTTAGGGCTATTGACTGCTGTCTACAGTTGTTGGGTTAGAGCTATTGACCACTGTCTACAGTTGTTGGGTTAGGGCTATTGACTGCTGTCTACAGTTGTTGGGTTAGAGCTATTGACCACTGTCTACAGTTGTTGGGTTAGAGCTATTGACCACTGTCTATAGTTAGAGCTATTGACCACTGTCTACAGTTGTTGGGTTAGAGCTATTGACCACTGTCTACAGTTGTTGGGTTAGAGCTACAGTTGTTGTTGGGTTAGAGCTATTGACTGCTGTCTACAGTTGTTGGGTTAGAGCTATTGACCGCTGTCTACAGTTGTTGGGTTAGAGCTATTGACCACTGTCTACAGTTGTTGGGTTAGAGCTATTGACTGCTGTCTACAGTTAGAGCTATTGACTGCTGTCTACAGTTGTTGGGTTAGAGCTATTGACCGCTGTCTACAGTTGTTGGGTTAGAGCTATTGACCGCTGTCTACAGTTGTTGGGTTAGAGCTATTGACCACTGTCTACAGTTGTTGGGTTAGAGCTATTGACCACTGTCTACAGTTGTTGGAGCTATTGACCACTGTCTACAGTTGTTGGGTAGAGCTATTGACCACTGTCTACAGTTGTTGGGTTAGAGACCACTGTCTATTGACTATTGACTGTCTACAGTTGTTGGGTTAGAGCTATTGACCACTGTCTACAGTTGTTTGACTGCACTTAGTCTACAGTTAGAGCTATTGACCACTGTCTACAGTTGTTGGGTTAGAGCTATTGACCACTGTCTACAGTTGTTGGGTTAGAGCTATTGACCACTGTCTACAGTTGTTGGGTTAGAGCTATTGACTGCTGTCTACAGTTAGAGCTATTGACTGCTGTCTACAGTTGTTGGGTTAGAGCTATTGACCGCTGTCTACAGTTGTTGGGTTAGAGCTATTGACCGCTGTCTACAGTTGTTGGGTTAGAGCTATTGACCACTGTCTACAGTTGTTGGGTTAGAGCTATTGACCACTGTCTACAGTTGTTGGGTTAGAGCTATTGACCACTGTCTACAGTTGTTGGGTTAGAGCTATTGACCACTGTCTACAGTTGTTGGGTTAGAGCTATTGACCACTGTCTACAGTTAGAGCTATTGACCACTGTCTACAGTTGTTGGGTTAGAGCTATTGACCGCTGTCTACAGTTAGAGCTATTGACCGCTGTCTACAGTTAGAGCTATTGACCGCTGTCTACAGTTGAGCTATTGACCACTGTCTAGAGCTGAACACTGTCTATTGACCACTGTCTACAGTTGTTGGGTTAGAGCTATTGACTGCTGTCTACAGTTAGAGCTATTGACCGCTGTCTACAGTTAGAGCTATTGACCGCTGTCTACAGTTAGAGCTATTGACCGCTGTCTACAGTTAGAGCTATTGACCACTGTCTACAGTTGTTGGGTTAGAGCTATTGACCGCTGTCTACAGTTGTTGGGTTAGAGCTATTGACCACTGTCTACAGTTGTTGGGTTAGAGCTATTGACCACTGTCTACAGTTGTTGGGTTAGAGCTATTGACCACTGTCTACAGTTGTTGGGTTAGAGCTATTGACCACTGTCTACAGTTGTTGGGTTAGAGCTATTGACCACTGTCTACAGTTGTTGGGTTAGAGCTATTGACCACTGTCTACAGTTGTTGGGTTAGAGCTATTGACCACTGTCTACAGTTGTTGGGTTAGAGCTATTGACCACTGTCTACAGTTGTTGGGTTAGAGCTATTGACCACTGTCTACAGTTGTTGGGTTAGAGCTATTGCCTTGAAAGGCCACTGGGTTGGCAAAAGATTAAATCTGATCAGCACCTCGTGCCTGTAATGTATGGCATTAACATGCATCTTACATTCTGAATGCTGATGGTGAGGTCTGTCTTGAAGTGGTTGAAGTCTTTGGCCAGCTCGTACCCATGGTGGTAGTAAGTAAACAGCCCTTGAAGGAATGCCAGCAACTAGAATTCATGTAGAGGATGACAGGGAAAGGAAACACGGTTGAGAAACATTCCTCTCAACTCAATTAAATGAAATCAACCAAATCTACTCTAATTTGCTTTCAAAGGTACTTGTTGTCAGCTACATTCTAAAGCTACATATGTAGGATCTTAATTTGATGACCCTGTTGCAGGAGAACTTTCCTGAAATGCAGGAAATTGAAGTGTATTCGAGGTTAAAAAAAGCTTTTTGAAGTTTGTCATTTCCACTTTGAAAATTCAGACTTGATTTTTCCTTAGGAAAAATGTATCAACCCCTACAAATACGTCTGTTAATTATAATCCACATACTGTAATAATTCACATTTCCTGTTGCAGCAGCATTATTTTCCTGCAGTAGTAAACTGGCTGAAATTAAGACCTTACATCTGTACACGTATCTACATTGTGAAGACAGTGTGTTTCATAGAGAGATGAGGTGATTGAGCATGAAAGTTGTATAGACTAAAGTAACTGTAGAACAGTAACAAGCATATCGCTACACTCGCAATAACATCTGCTAAACACGTGTATGTGACCAATAAAAGTTTATTTGATTTGAGTTAGACAGTAACAGTAGTGAAGTAACTGTAGTACAGTAACAGCAGTTACAGTAGTAGAAAAACAGTAGTCACCGTAGTAAAGTAACAGTAGTAACAATAGTACAGTAACGGTAGTAACAGTAGAACAGTAGCAGTAGTGAAGTAACTGTAGTACAGTAACAGCAGTTACAGTAGTAGAAAAACAGTAGTCACCCTAGTAAAGTAACAGTAGTAACAATAGTACAGTAACGGTAGTAACAGTAGAACAGTAGCAGTAGTGAAGTAACTGTAGTACAGTAACAGCAGTTACAGTAGTAGAAAAACAGTAGTCACCCTAGTAAAGTAACAGTAGTAACAATAGTACAGTAACGGTAGTAACAGTAGAACAGTAGCAGTAGTGAAGTAACTGTAGTAACAATAGTACAGTAACGGTAGTAGCAGTAGAACAGTAGCAGTAGTGAAGTAACTGTAGTACAGTAACAGTAGTACAGTAGCAGTAGAAAAGTAGCAGTAGAACAGTAGCAGTAGTACAGTAACAGTAGAACAGTAGCAGTAGAACAGTAGCAGTAGTACAGTAGCAGTAGTACAGTAGCAGTAGAACAGTAGCAGTAGTACAGTAGCAGTAGTACAGTAGCAGTAGTAACAGTAGACAGTAACAGTAGTGAAGTAACTGTAGTACAGTAACAGCAGTTACAGTAGTAGAAAAACAGTAGTCACCCTAGTAAAGTAACAGTAGTAACAATAGTACAGTAACGGTAGTAACAGTAGAACAGTAGCAGTAGTGAAGTAACTGTAGTAACAATAGTACAGTAGTAGTAGCAGTAGAACAGTAGCAGTAGTGAAGTAACTGTAGTACAGTAACAGTAGTACAGTAGCAGTAGTAGCAGTAGCAGTAGTACAGTAACAGTAGAACAGTAGCAGTAGAACAGTAGCAGTAGTACAGTAGCAGTAACAGTAGCAGTAGAACAGTAGCACAGTAGTACAGTAGTACAGTAGCAGTAGTAACAGTAGCAGTAACAGAACA
Source organism: Oncorhynchus nerka (assembly GCF_034236695.1). Taxonomy (NCBI): domain Eukaryota; kingdom Metazoa; phylum Chordata; class Actinopteri; order Salmoniformes; family Salmonidae; genus Oncorhynchus; species Oncorhynchus nerka. Next base: position 88,364,277 of record NC_088405.1, on the reverse strand, counting down.
GTAACAGTAGTACAGTAGCAGTAGTACAGTAGCAAGTACAGTAGCAGTAGTAACAGTAGACAGTAACAGTAGTACAGTAACAGTACAGTAGCAGTAGAACAGTAGTAGTATAGTAACAGTAGAATAGTAACAGTAGAACAGTAACAGTACAGTAACAGTAGTACAGTAGCAGTAGAACAGTAGCAGTAGTACAGTAGCAGTAGTAACAGTAGAACAGTAACAGTAGTATAGTAGCAGTAGTACAGTAACAGTAGTACAGTAGCAGTAGTACAGTAGCAGTAGTACAGTAGCAGTAGAACAGTAACAGTAGTACAGTAGCAGTAGTACAGTAGCAGTAGTAACAGTAGACAGTAACAGTAGTACAGTAACAGTAGTACAGTAGCAGTAGTACAGTAGCAGTAGTACAGTAGCAGTAGTAACAGTACAGTAACAGTAGTAGTACAGTAGCAGTAGTACAGTAGTACAGTAGCAGTAGCAGCAGTACAGTAGCAGTAGTACAGTAGCAGTAGTAACAGTAGACAGTAACAGTAGTACAGTAACAGTAGTACAGTAGCAGTAGTACAGTAGCAGTAGTACAGTAGCAGTAGTAACAGTAGACAGTAACAGTAGTACAGTAACAGTAGTACAGTAGCAGTAGAACAGTAACAGTAGTATAGTAACAGTAGAATAGTAACAGTAGAACAGTAACAGTAGTACAGTAACAGTAGTACAGTAGCAGTAGAACAGTAGCAGTAGTACAGTAGCAGTAGTAACAGTAGAACAGTAACAGTAGTATAGTAGCAGTAGAACAGTAACAGTAGTACAGTAGCAGTAGTACAGTAGCAGTAGTACAGTAGCAGTAGAACAGTAACAGTAGTACAGTAGCAGTAGTACAGTAGCAGTAGTAACAGTAGACAGTAACAGTAGTACAGTAACAGTAGTACAGTAGCAGTAGTACAGTAGCAGTAGTACAGTAGCAGTAGTAACAGTAGACAGTAACAGTAGTACAGTAACAGTAGTACAGTAGCAGTAGTACAGTAACAGTAGTACAGTAGCAGTAGAACAGTAGCAGTAGTACAGTAGCAGTAGTACAGTAGCAGTAGTACAGTAACAGTAGTACAGTAGCAGTAGAACAGTAGCAGTAGTACAGTAGCAGTAGTAACAGTAGACAGTAACAGTAGACAGTAACAGTAGTACAGTAGCAGTAGTACAGTAGCAGTAGTACAGTAGCAGTAGTACAGTAGCAGTAGTAACAGTAGTACAGTAGCAGTAGAACAGTAACAGCAGTATAGTAACAGTAGAATAGTAACAGTAGTAAAGTAACAGTAGAATAGTAACAGTAGAACAGTAACAGTAGTACAGTAACAGTAGTACAGTAGCAGTAGAACAGTAGCAGTAGTACAGTAGCAGTAGTAACAGTAGAACAGTAACAGTAGTACAGTAGCAGTAGAACAGTAACAGTAGTACAGTAGCAGTAGTACAGTAGCAGTAGAACAGTAACAGTAGTACAGTAGCAGTAGTACAGTAGCAGTAGTAACAGTAGACAGTAACAGTTGTACAGTAACAGTAGTACAGTAACAGTAGTACAGTAGTACAGTAGTACAGTAACAGTAGCAGTAGTAACAGTAGTACAGTAACAGTAGAACAGTAACAGTAGTATAGTAACAGTAGAATAGTAACAGTAGTAAAGTAACAGTAGAATAGTAACAGTAGAACAGTAACAGTAATACAGTAACAGTAGTACAGTAACAGTAGTACAGTAGCAGTAGAACAGTAACAGTAGTACAGTAACAGTAGAACAGTAACAGTAGAACAGTAACAGTAGTACAGTAACAGTAGTAACAGTAACAGTAGTACAGTAACAGTAGTACAGTAACAGTAGTACAGTAGCAGTAGTACAGTAGTATAGTAACAGTAGTATAGTAACAGTAGTATACAGTAGAGAATAGTAACAGTAGTAAAGTAGTAACAGTAGAACAGTAACAGTAATACAGTAACAGTAGTAACAGTAACAGTAACACAGTAACAGTAGACAGTAACAGTAGTACAGTAACAGTAGTACAGTAGCAGTAGAACAGTAACAGTAGTATAGTAACAGTAGAATAGTAACAGTAGTATAGTAACAGTAGTATAGTAACAGTAGAATAGTAACAGTAGTAAAGTAACAGTAGAATAGTAACAGTAGAACAGTAACAGTAATACAGTAACAGTAGTACAGTAACAGTAGTACAGTAGTAACAGTAGAACAGTAACAGTAGAACAGTAACAGTAGTATAGTAACAGTAGTATAGTAACAGTAGTACAGTAACAGTAGAACAGTAACAGTAGTACAGTAACAGTAGAACAGTAACAGTAGAACAGTAACAGTAGTACAGTAACAGTAGTACAGTAACAGTAGAACAGTAACAGTAGAACAGTAACAGTAGTACAGTAACAGTAGAATAGTAACAGTAGTATAGTAACAGTAGAACAGTAACAGTAGAACAGTAACAGTAGAATGGTAACAGTAGTAAAGTAACAGTAGAATAGTAAAAGTAGTAAAGTAACAGTAGAACAGTGACAGTAGAACAGTAACAGTAGAATAGTAACAGTAGAACAGTAACAGTAGAACAGTAACAGTAGAACAGTCACAATCGTAGGGTTTCAAAACTCGAGTACCTTTCCCCAAATTCCCAGGTTTTCCAGAAATCCTGGTTGGAAGGTTCAGGAGGGAATAAGCAGAAAATACGTCTTCCAACCAGGATTTCTGGAAAACCTGGACGTTTTGGGAAAGGTACTAGAGTTATGCAACCCTAAGCAGTATACAGTAAAAGACAGCAGATGCTGAGGGTGGTTGGCATTCTTACTCACCGGCTCTACGAAGTCAAACATCTTCCTCTCCTGGACTTCCTGCACCTTGAACACATACTCCAGAGACACCTCATAGAAATGCTGCCGCACGTGGTCCACCTGACTGTCTGCCTGCACAACACACACGTGACTCTGTTGGAACTAACGTTCAGGACACACACATCACCTCAGGATTGAAGTGAGACAACTCACAAACACATGAACACTTAAAGGTAAACATGGACTTACTGCAGCAAGCGAAAGGTGTGTGCTTACTTCATGGAAACATGGACCTACTGCAGCAAGCGAAAGGTGTGTGCTTACTTCATGGAAACATTGACCTACTGCAGCAAGGGAAAGGTGTGTGCTTACTTCATGGAAACATGGACTTACTGCAGCAAGGGAAAGGTGTGTGCGTACTTCATGGAAACATGGACCTACTGCAGCAAGGGAAAGGTGTGTGCTTACTTCATGGAAACATTGACCTACTGCAGCAAGGGAAAGGTGTGTGCTTACTTCATGGAAACATGGACTTACTGCAGCAAGGGAAAGGTGTGTGCTTACTTCATGGAAACATGGACCTACTGCAGCAAGGGAAAGGTGTGTGCTTACTTCATGGAAACATGGACTTACTGCAGCAAGTGAAAGGTGTGTGCTTACTTCATGGAAACATGGACTTACTGCAGCAAGGGAAAGGTGTGTGCTTACTTCATGGAAACATGGACTTACTGCAGCAAGGGAAAGGTGTGTGCTTACTTCATGGAAACATGGACTTACTGCAGCAAGGGAAAGGTGTGTGCTTACTTCATGGAAACATGGACCTACTGCAGCAAGGGAAAGGTGTGTGCTTACTAAATGGAAACATGGACTAACTGCAGCAAGGGAAAGGTTGTGCTTACTTCATGGAAACATGGACTTACTGCAGCAAGGGAAAGGTGTGTGCTTACTTCATGGAAACATGGACTTACTGCAGCAAGGGAAAGGTTGTGCTTACTTCATGGAAACATGGACTTACTGCAGCAAGGGAAAGGTGTGTGCTTACTTCATGGAGATGTGCTTCTTTCTTCTTTGCTGATAGACTCAGGTGCTTCTCCAGTACAGCACAGTACTTCTCCGTCTCTTTGTCATATTTCTTCTTGGCTTCCTGTGAGACATCAGTAAAAAGGTCACCAACCGTCACTTTGTTTCCTCTAAAGTCCTGGACACCACACACAGCAATGTGTATTTTTAATTAACCAGGAAGCCCAATTGAGGTCAGAAGACCTCCTTCTTAAAGGAGACCTCTGTATCAGACGTATGGCCCATTTCCAAAAATGATTTAACCTGGTTTTATACCCAAAAGACTCAGACTTGTTCTGTTTCAATCTACGCGGGCCAGCACCCATGCTTTACTGGCCTGTGGCTCCGATGGACTTGTCTCACTTGGGGCCAAAGCCAAGCCACTGGTACTGCAGCTTTAATTTACATAACAATGGCTAACTGTGAACCTTAACACCTTCTCACAAAGCAACTGTTTTGATTATGCAGGGTTGTTAATTCTGCTCTTTACAAGTTCTCACTGTCAGCCCCAGCTATGGAAACACAATGCCCCTAGTATATCATAAGGGTGTAAACACTAGTGTAACACTGGTGTTACAGTCAAAAGGCAGCAATAGATCTCTGTTTTGGCATCATCACTGCTACACTCTTAGATAAATGGGTGCCATCTAGAACCTGAGAGGATTCTTCAGCTGTCCTCATAGGAGAAACCTTTGAAGAACCACGTTTGGTTCCAGGTGGAACCCTTTCCACAGACGGTTCTACATGGAACCCAAAAGGGTTCTACCTGGAACCAAAATGGTTCTCCTATGGGGACAGCCGAAGAACTCTTATGGATCCCTTTTTCTGTGTAGCTTCCAACAGAACATAATTTCTCAAGAGTCGTGGGTATTATTGGTATGTCCAGAGCTCAGCTTCAGCGACAAACCTGGAAGCACATGTTGTGAGACACAGGTTGAAATCACAAGTCCTCTAGGGCTGCTGAAACCAACAGAGACAGCTCACAGCTGGTGGGAAAACAATTGACCACTTTATACCGAACCTCTGGTATTGAGGTCATCCACAGACAGACATACAGACATAACAGGGTGTGTCAGTACTAACACACAGTACAGTACTCATCACCCTGGGGCACATTGACTGTGTCCACACCTGCTACTGAGTGATGTCATCATCCCTGTCCACCCAGTCACATGACCCAGCTTTTCAAAACCAGCCAGTTTCCACAGGAAGTAGAACCAATCAACCCTCCTCAGAAAAGAATGACCACAACAGCTGCTCAACACATCACTTCGAAGCATCATAATATAGAAAACTAAAGTCATTCTTTTAGCTCTAACCCTTCATACTAAATTTACCTGCATCATGGCTGTTATACACTTTTGACATGTTTCAAGGCCGTGCTATCCGGGATCCTTGGGATGTCCCTATCCCCCATTGAAGTTGAAAGACCCCCATTGAAGTTTTGAATGGTTAAGGTTAGGTACGGGTTATGGTTAAGATTAAGGTTAGGGTAGGGTTAGGGTTTAGGGTAGGGACTTCCCAAGGATCCCGGAGAGAACTGACCTACGTTTCAATGTAGGCTTTTTGAGTTAAAGTATCCTTCAAACACTCAATTATTCTTCAAACATTCAATTAACATACACATCCTTCTAACTTAGACTTCATGGTGTGAAGTACATTCACAAAGTTAAATCAATTTAATATCACTCTCAATATGATGTCTGTTACCTTTCTTCATTAACAATCAACCAGCTAAATCCTGATAAAAACCCTTCATGTATTACCATTATTGGCCAGGTGGAGGCAGTGTCTTATCGCATACGACCTGTCAGCTCTGGCAGGCAGAGCTAAGAGCAATTTAGACACACTGAGGTAGTGTAGGGAGAGCTCTGAATGTGGTCATCAATGGTGATTTAATAGAGGACTGCTCCTCCCTGCAGTGCATACATTACATAGTCTACCCTACAAACATATAACTTGTACAGTTGAAGTCGGAAGTTTACATACATCGTAGCCAAATATATTTAAACTTCACAAATCCTGACATTTAATCCTAGTAAACATTCTGTCTTAGGTCAGTTAGGATCACCACTTTATTTTAAGAATGTGAAATGTCAGAATAATAGTAGACAGAATGATTTATTATTTCTTTCATCACGTTCCCAGTGGGTCAGAAGTTTACATACACTCAATTAGTATTTGGTAGCATTGCCTTTAAATTGTTTATCTAGCGTCAAACATTTCAGGTAGCCCTTCACAAGCTTCCCAAAATAAGTTGGGAGAATTTTGACACATTCTTCCAGATAAAGCTGGTGTAACTGAGTCAGGTTTGTAGGCCTCCTTGCTCCCACAGCTTTTTCAGTTATGCCCACAGATTTTCTATAGGATTGAGGTCAGGGCTTGTGATGGCCACTCCAATACCTTGACTTTGTTGTCCTTAAGCCATTTTGCCACAACTTTGGAAGTGTGCTTGGGGTCATTGTCCATTTGGAAGACCCATTTGCGACCAAGCTTTAACTTTCTGATTGATGTCTTGAGATGTTGCTTTAATATATCCACATAATTTTCCTTATTTTGTGAAGTGCACCAGTCCCTCCTGCAGCAAAGCACCCCCACAACATGATGCTGCCAGCCCCGTGCTTCACGGTTGTTCTTCGGCTTGCAAGCCTCCCCCTTTCTCCTCCAAACACAACGATGGTCATTATGGCCAAACAGTTCTATTTTTGTTTCATCAGACCAGAGGACATTTCTCCAAAAATTACGATCTTTGTCCTCATGTGCAGTTGCAAACCGTAGTCTGGCTTTTTTTATGGCGGTTTTGGAGCAGTGGCTGAGCGGCCTTTCAGCAAGGCCTGAACTTCCTTGCTGAGCGGCCTTTCAGGTTATGTCAATATAGGACTCGTTTTACTGTGGATATAGATACTTTTGTACCCGTTTCCTCCAGCATCTTCACATGGTCCTTTGCTGTTGTTCTGGGATTGATTTGCACTTTTCGCTTCAAAGTACGTTCATCTCTAGGAGACAGAACGTGTCTCCTTCCTGAGCATTATGATGGCTGTGTGGTCCCATGGTGTTTATGCTTGCGTACTATTGTTTGTACAGATGAGCGTGGTAACTTCAGGCGTTTGGAAATTGCTCCCAAGGATGAACCAGACTTGTGGAGGTCTACACTTTCTTTTCTGAGGTCTTGGCGATTTCTTTTGATTTTCCCATGATGTCAAGCAAAGAGGCACTGAGTTTGAAGGTAGGCCTTGAAATACATCCACGGGTACACCTCCAATTGACTCAAATGATGTCGATTAGCCTATCAGAAGCTTCTAAAGCCATGATATAATTTTCTGTAATTTTCCAAGCTGTTTAAACTTCTTAGGGCTGCAATTCCATTAACGGGATCGATATGACAACAGCCAGTGAAAGTGCAGGGCACCAAATTCAAAACAACAGAAATCTAATTAAAATTCCTCAAACAGACATGTATTTTATACCGTTTTAAAGGTAATCTTGTTGTTAATCCCACCACGGTGTCCGATTTAAATAGGCTTTACAGCGAAAGCCCCACAAACGATTATGTTAGGTCACCACCAACTCACAGAAAAATTCTGCTATTTTTCCAGCCAAAGAGAGGAGTCACAAAAAGCACAAATAGAGATAAAATGAATCACTAACCTTTGATTATCTTCATCAGATGACACTCATAGGACTTCATGTTACACAATACATGTATGTTTTGTTTGATAAAGTTCATATTTATATAAAATAATCTCAGTATACATTGGCATTGTTCACTACTTCCAAAAACATCCGGTGATATTGCAGAGAGCCACGTCATTTTACAGAAATACTCATTATAAATGTTGATAAATACAATTGTTAGACATGGAAATATAGATATACCTCTCCTTAATGAAACCGCTGTGTCAGATTTAAAAAACTTTACGGAAAAAGCAAACCATGCAATAATCTGAGACGACGCTCAGAAAAAAATAATAATTATCCGCTAAGTTGGAGTCAACAAAAATCAGAAATAACATTATAAATATTCCCTTACCTTTGACGATCTCTATCAGAATCCACTCCCAGGAGTCCTAGTTCCACAATAAATGCTTGATTTGTTCGATAATGTCCATTATTTATGTCCAAGTAGCTACTTTTGTTTGCGCGTTTATTACACAAATCCAAACGCTCGTGCAGGTCCAGCCGAACGTCGGACGAAAACTTCAAAAAGTTATATTACAGGTCAAAAAAACTTGTCAAACTAAGTATAGAATCAATCTTTAGGATGTTGTTATCATAAATCTTCAATAACATTCCAACCGGAGAATTCCATTGTCTGTAGAAATACCATGGAACGCAGGTCGCTATCATGTGAAATCCGCGTGACCAGGACCTGGCTCTCTGCCAGACCACTGACTCAAACAGCTCCCATCCGGCTCCACAACACTGTAGAAGCCTCATTCAATTTTCTAAAGACGGTTGACATCTAGTGGAAGCCTTAGGAAGTGCAACATAACCAATATCTCACTGTGTATTCAATAGGGGCTGGGTTGAAAATCGACCAACCTCAGATTTCCCACTTCCTGTTTGGATTTCCTCTCATGTTTTTGCCTGCCATATGAGTCCTGTTATATTCACAAACATCATTCAAACAGTTTTAGAAACTGTTTTCTATCCAATACTAATAATAATATGCATATACAGTATTAGCAACTGGGACTGAGGAGCAGGCTGTTTACTCTGGGCACCTTTCATCCAAGCTACTCAATACTGCCCCTGCAGCCATAAGAAGTTAAAGGCACAGTCAGCTTAGTGTATGTAAACTTCTAAACTTGTGATACAGAGAATTATAAATTAAATAACCTGTCTGTAAAAAATTGTTGGAAAAATGACTTAGATGTCCTAACCGACTTGCCAAAACTATAGTTTGTTAACAAGAAATATGTGGAGTGGTTAAAAAACTAGTTTTAATGACTCCAACCTAAGTGTATGTAAACTTCCAACTTCAACTGTATGCAGTGGAATCAGCACAACCAGGACAAAGTCAGTTACCTGCCAACCTGAAGGGGAAACGGAGCATTTCCTAACACTCAGTGGATACGTTCAAATGTAACAGACAAATATGTTGTTTTTTTGTCTTTCAAGGCTAAACAGGGATTATAAAATGGCTACATGACCCAATAAGGATTATAAATCCCCTCATAATCTACGAGGGATTGTAAAATCACACAATGACCCCATAGTAAGGATTAACAGGACCTTTAGTGGGGGGGATCCCCCCAATAAGTGTGCAACTGCAACCAGCAATTCGGGGCTTTTCTGCATGTGGGCATTCCTGCACAGCAGGAACGCCACCCCTCGAGCATCCCATTGGTTCCTTCATGAACACCCCCCCTTTCTTTGCATCCTATTGGTTCATGCATTGCTATTTAGCTAGATAGCACATGGGGTCGCCCCTGCCTCCCGCCATCTGTGTACAAGAGAAAACCTTACCCGACAGGCAGGGCCAAAGGACACTGTCTACCAGTTGTTCCTGCCTCCCGCTAGCACAGCAGGTGAGAGGCTGGGGCAATACCATGTACTAGCTAGCTTGATGGTTACCGACACAGAGTGCTTGCTAGTTAGCAAGCCAGCACACAGTGTCACTCCCGCCTGCTATGTACCAGAGTAATCCTTAGGACTAGCTGGCTAAACTAGCACAGTTTCCTTTGATCCTGTCTGCGGAACAGCTGCCCTCGCAGTTATTATCAGAACTGCGGGAAAACAGTGCCATCTTCGGTGGGGTTTATAGGCTGCTGGCATTCAATGGTATTGTGCATTAACACCATCTACTGTACCGGAGTGCCCCCACCTCCCACCTGTCCTAACTAAAAGAAATTGTAATATAAATATTAGTATGCAGGAAAGCCCCTTATTGTGGGCCTCAATTTCACCCTTCTCGGGGGTCCAGTCATAATATATCCTTACCTTGGCAGCACTGATCTGCTCCTTCCGGAAGCGCTCCAGCGGCATGATCAGCACGTCATTGGCATTTTCAATCTGAGCAGAGATGCAGCGATCAGTCACAACACAGCTGATCACACAGGACCTCACTCCCTTTCACTTTTTCCACATTTTGTTACATTACAGCTTTATTCTAAAATTGAATAAATAGTTTTTTTCCCTCATCAATTTACACATAATAACCTATAATGACAAAGCAAAAACTGTTTTTTAGGAGTGCAAATTTACTAACAACAAAAAAGGGAAATATCACATTTCCATAAGTATTCAGACCCTTTACTCAGTACTTTGTTGAAGCAGTAACTACAGCCTCCAGTCTTCTTGGGTATGATTCTCCAGCTCTGTCAGGTGATGCTACAGCCTCCAGTCTTCTTGGGTATGATTCTCCAGCTCTGTCAGGTGATGCTACAGCCTCCAGTCTTCTTGGGTATGATTCTCCAGCTCTGTCAGGTGATGCTACAGCCTCCAGTCTTCTTGGGTATGATTCTCCAGCTCTGTCAGGTGATGCTACAGCCTCCAGTCTTCTTGGGTATGATTCTCCAGCTCTGTCAGGTGATGCTACAGCCTCCAGTCTTCTTGGGTATGATTCTCCAGCTCTGTCAGGTGATGCTACAGCCTCCAGTCTTCTTGGGTATGATTCTCCAGCTCTGTCAGGTGATGCTACAGCCTCCAGTCTTCTTGGGTATGATTCTCCAGCTCTGTCAGGTGATGCTACAGCCTCCAGTCTTCTTGGGTATGATTCTCCAGCTCTGTCAGGTGATGCTACAGCCTCCAGTCTTCTTGGGTATGATTCTCCAGCTCCTGTCATGATGCTCAGCCTCCAGTCTTCTTGGGTATGATTCTCCAGCTCTGTCAGGTGATGCTACAGCCTCCAGTCTTCTTGGGTATGATTCTCCAGCTCTGTCAGGTGATGCTACAGCCTCCAGTCTTCTTGGGTATGATTCTCCAGCTCTGTCAGGTGATGCTACAGCCTCCAGTCTTCTTGATTCTCCAGCTCTGTCAGGTGATGCTACAGCCTCCAGTCTTCTTGGGTATGATTCTCCAGCTCTGTCAGGTGATGCTACAGCCTCTTCAGTCTTCTTGTCAGGTGATGCTTCTCCAGTCTTCTGTTCTCCAGGTGATGCTGACAGCCTCCAGTCTTCTTGGGTATGATTCTCCAGCTCTGTCAGGTGATGCTACAGCCTCCAGTCTTCTTGGGTATGATTCTCCAGCTCTGTCAGGTGATGCTACAGCCTCCAGTCTTCTTGGGTATGATTCTCCAGCTCTGTCAGGTGATGCTACAGCCTCCAGTCTTCTTGGGTGATTCTCCAGCTCTGTCAGGTGATGCTACAGCCTCCAGTCTTCTTGGGTATGATTCTCCAGCTCTGTCAGGTGATGCTACAGCCTCCAGTCTTCTTGGGTATGATTCTCCAGCTCTGTCAGGTGATGCTACAGCCTCCAGTCTTCTTGGGTATGATTCTCCAGCTCTGTCAGGTGATGCTACAGCCTCAGTCTTCTTGGGTATGATTCTCCAGCTCTGTCAGGTGATGCTACAGCCTCCAGTCTTCTTGGGTATGATTCTCCAGCTCTGTCAGGTGATGCTACAGCCTCCAGTCTTCTTGGGTATGATTCTCCAGCTCTGTCAGGTGATGCTACAGCCTCCAGTCTTCTTGGGTTGATTCTCCAGCTCTGTCATGATTCTCCAGCTCTGTCAGCTCTGTGATGCTACAGCCTCCAGTCTTCTTGGGTATGATTCTCCAGCTCTGTCAGGTGATGCTACAGCCTCCAGTCTTCTTGGGTATGATTCTCCAGCTCTGTCAGGTGATGCTACAGCCTCCAGTCTTCTTGGGTATGATTCTCCAGCTCTGTCAGGTGATGCTACAGCCTCCAGTCTTCTTGGGTATGATTCTCCAGCTCTGTCAGGTGATGCTACAGCCTCCAGTCTTCTTGGGTATGATTCTCCAGCTCTGTCAGGTGATGCTACAGCCTCCAGTCTTCTTGGGTATGATTCTCCAGCTCTGTCTTCTTGGGTATGATTCTCCAGATGATGCTACAGCCTCCAGTCTTCTTGGGTATGATTCTCCAGCTCTGTCAGGTGATGCTACAGCCTCCAGTCTTCTTGGGTATGATTCTCCAGCTCTGTCAGGTGATGCTACAGCCTCCAGTCTTCTTGGGTATGATTCTCCAGCTCTGTCAGGTGATGCTACAGCCTCCAGTCTTCTTGGGTATGATTCTCCAGCTCTGTCAGGTGATGCTACAGCCTCCAGTCTTCTTGGGTATGATTCTCCAGCTCTGTCAGGTGATGCTACAGCCTCCAGTCTTCTTGGGTATGATTCTCCAGCTCTGTCAGGTGATGCTACAGGCTTGGCACACCTGTATTTGGGGAGTTTCTCAAATTCTCCTCTGGTGATATGTTTAAGCTCTGTCAGGTTGGATGGGGAGTGTTGCTGCACAGCTAATTTCAGATCTCTCCAGAGATATTCAAATCAGGTTCAAGTCTGGGCTCTGGCTGGGTCACTCAAGGATATTCAGAGACTCCTGCAGCCACTCCTGCATTGTATTTCTTAGCTGTGTGCTTAGTGTCATTGTCCTGTTGGAAGGTGAACCTTCGCCCCAGTCTGAGGTCCTGAGCTCTCTGAGCAGGTTTTCATCAAGGACCTCTCTGTACTTTGCTCCGCTCATCTTTCCATCAATCTTGACTAGTCTCTCAGTCCTTGCCACTGAAAAACATCCCCACAGCATGATTCTGCCACCACCATGCTTCACGGTAGGGATGGTGCCAGGATTCCTCCAGATGTGACGTTTCCATTCAGGCCAAAGAGGTCAATCTTGGTTTCGTCAGACCAGAGCATCTAGTTTCTCATGGTCTGACAGTCTTTAGGTGCCTTTTGGAAAGCTCCAAGTGGGCTGTCATGTGCCTTTTACTGAGGAGTGGCTTCTGTCTGGCCACTCTACCATAAAGGCCTGATTGGTGGAGTGCTGCAGAGATGGTTGTCTTTCTGGAAGGTTCTCCCATTTCCACAGAGGAACTCTAGAACTCTGTCAAAGTGACTATCAGGTTCTTGGTCACCTCCCTGACAAAGGCCCTTCTACCCCATTTGCTCAGTTTGGCCGGGCGACCAGCTCTAGGAAGAGTCTTGGTGGTTACAAACTTCTTCCATTCAAGAATGATGGAGGCCACTGTGTTCTTGGGGACCTTCAATGCTGCAGACATTTGTTGGTACCCTTTTCCATATCTGTGCCTCAACACAATCCTGTCTTGGAGCTCTACGGACAAATCCTTCGACCTCATGGCTTGGTTTTTGCTCTGACATGCATTGTCAACTGTAGGAACGTATATAGACAGGTGTGTGCCTTTTCAAATCATGTCCAATCAATTGAATTTACCACAGGTGGACTCCAATCACGTCGTAGAAACATCTCAAGGATGCTTAATGGAAACAGGATGCACCTGAGCTCAATTTCGAGTCTCATAGCAAAGGGTCTGAATACTTACGTAAATAAGGTATTTCTGTTTTTTATTTGTAATACATTTGCAAAAATGTCTTAAAACCTGTTTTTAGCTTTGTCATTATGGGGTATTGTGTGTAGATTGCTGAGGGGGAAATGTTTTAATCAATTTTAGAATAAGGCTGTAACGTAACAAAATTCAATGGGTCTGAAAAGTTTCAGAATGCACTGTATATCTGACACTCACCATCCGTGTCCTCTCATCCTCCAGGTTCTGCAGCACTCCAGCAAACTCCTGTAGAGACTTTGCTGTAGATGGTTAGAGACAGACAGACAGACAGGCAGGCAGGCAGGCAGGCAGGCAGGCAGGCAGGCAGACAGACAGACAGACAGACAGACAGACAGACAGACAGACAGACAGACAGACAGGCAGGCAGGCAGGCAGACAGACAGACAGACAGACAGACAGACAGACAGACAGACAGACAGACAGACAGACAGGCAGGCAGGCAGGCAGGCAGGCAGGCAGGCAGGCAGACAGACAGACAGACAGACAGACAGACAGACAGACAGAGAGGGAGGGAGGTTAACAATACATAATAAGCCAGTGATCATACTGTACAATCTAACATTCAACAAGTGTGACTTTGCATAACAAGGTTATTCATTTGAAATCCTAGTTGACATGCTTGCTTTAGACCAGGTTGTGTTTTCAACTAGCAAGCTACTGATTGTTCCATCCCTGCTCTAGACCAGGGTTTCTCAAACTCTGTCCCGGGGCCACCCCTGGGTGCACATTTTGGTTTTTGCCCTAGCACATAATATCTGATTCAAATAACCAAGTCAGCATCAAGCTCTGATTATCTGAATTAGCTGTGTAGTGCTAGGGCTAAAACCAAAACGTGCC
>NC_088405.1:88342595-88345095 GCF_034236695.1 Oncorhynchus nerka | reverse complement strand
GTTTTTTAAAATCTAATTTCACTGCTTGCATCAGTTACCTGATGTGGAATATAGTTCCATGTAGTCATGGCTCTATGTGGTACTGGACCTGGGGATTGAGACCTCTGGTGGCATGTCTTGTGGGGTATGCATGGGTGTCCGAGCTGTGTGCTAGTAATTTAAACACTGCATGTACCTGAGCACACAGAGGTACCTGGACTGCTTATTGCAAAGGTGAAATATAGCTAAGTGCCCATTTGGGGATGTGTGATTTCTGATTGTCTTAACTCACCAGCTGGGCTTCTCAGTCATTCTTTTCTTCACCTCACACAGTAAGTCAACAAAGTCATTTATTTCATCTATTCAAATTATAATAGTTCCTCACAGTATTTGAAAAATCTTTCCAACACCATCATCCCCCTTGATAGTCAGCGTCGCTGATAAATATGCTTTACATTTTTATTTAAGCTTTATTTAAATAGGCAAGTTAGTTAAGAACAAATTCTTATTTACAATGACAGCCTACCAGGGAACGGTGGGTTAACTGCCTTGTTCAGGGGCAGAACGACAGATTTTCACCTTGTCACTCAAACACTCCTGTCATGTAATCTTGTAAAAGGCGTGTTATTTCAGTTGCTTGGGCTACATTATGTCTCCCAATACGGCGTTTTCTCTTTGAAGAACATATGTCAATTCCACCGAATGACCGCAGCAGCTGGGTTTGTAACGTTGTGCGAATAAAGTGGGAGAAAACCCATCGGAATTCGTCTGGTTTTGAACATAGGATCTGTAAAAAGAATACATGACATACATAATAAGCCGACAGACAAGGACATTATTTTGACTCGGTTAATGTTGTCAATATGAAAATGCGACACATCCTCTCCAAACTGGCATTTCTTAATTTGTTGATTCAATATTTAGAAGTAATAACCTGAATAATCATAATAAAATGATAATAACAAAGTGTAATGGCTTGTTTCAAACAGGTTTTATTCAGAAGCATATTTTTAATTGGACCTTTATTTAACTGGGCAAGTCAGTTAAGAACAAATTCTTATTTACAATGACGGCCTGGTAACTGCCTTGTTCAAGGGCAGAACAACAGATGTTTACCTTGTCAGCTCAGGGATTCAATCAAGCGACCTTTCAGTTATTGGCCCAACGCTCTAACCACTAGGCTACCTGCCACCCTGACATTCATCCATGTAAACAAGTGAACAAACAAAATTGTGACCGTCACAGCCCTACTCATCAGAACTAAGATGCTAAATTCACATTGCCCCAAGTCAAAACCACATTGTTGCCCCATCCGATTCATTCTATAATAATACATCATTTGGTGGTCCTGTTTCACACATGTACACGTGTGTATTAATACACATGTATGAATTGGAAATGTGTTTTTTGCATATCCCAACTCTCCCTGAGACACCCTTGGAGAGCGGGGTGACGGCCAGGGTCTGCCATTACCAACGTTGACCCTGGAGAAATTAGGGTTAAGTGCCTTGCTCAAGGGCACATTGGCAGAATGTTCACCTTGTTGACTCTAGGATTGAAAATAGCTACCTTTCGGTCACTGGCCCAACGCTCTAACCACAAGGCTACACATATTAAATATGATGAATCACCTGTGCAGCCAGTTGGGTTTTTGTAAAGAGATCTCTTGTAAAAGGTGCTGTAACTCAATCCCAGCCAGAGGAAAGCTTGCCTGGCTACCCAGAGTCCTTGCTCCAGCCAAATGCTATGCAACACCCCCGGCCAGAGCCAGAACACACATGGGTAATTAGTCTTTGGCTTTGATAGTAAGCATTAAGCTAACCGCTGCCATTACTGTCACGGGACGTTCTGAGACGCCAGAGGAGGAAGGAGAGCGGCCAGGGATACGCGCAAAAAATAAATGACCTTATTGACTCCCGCCTCTCCAGCCCTCTACCCCCACTTCTCCTCCTCTATCCTCTGCTTCCTGATCTCCCCGGCCCACCACACAATGATGCAGCACAGTCCCTCCTCTCTAGCCCTCTACCCCCACTTCTCCTCCTCTATCCTCTGCTTCCTGATCTCCCCGGCCCACCACACAATGATGCAGCACAGTCCCTCCTCTCCAGCCCTCTACCCCCACTTCTCCTCCTCTATCCTCTGCTTCCTGATCTCCCGGGCCCACCACACAATGATGCAGCACAGTACCGCTCTCTAGCCCTCTACCCCCACTTCTCCTCCTCTATCCTCTGCTTCCTGATCTCCCCGGCCCACCACACAATGATGCAGCACAGTCCCTCCTCTCTAGCCCTCTACCCCCACTTCTCCTCCTCTATCCTCTGCTTCCTGATCTCCCCGGCCCACCACACAATGATGCAGCACAGTCCCTCCTCTCTAGCCCCTGGAACACAATCTCACAGGGCCCCTGAAGACAGACACAGACCTGCAATGAGGGGGAAGAAACGTGAATCCGCCAGAGTGCCTGCACCCGGAAGCAACAGAGCAATTTAAACATGACAAACGGCAGTAGCAGTACACATTG